>NW_026591598.1:20870015-20890413 GCF_907164565.1 Psammomys obesus | reverse complement strand
GGAAGGAAGGAAGGAAGGAAGGAGGGAGGGAGGGAAGGAGGGAAGGAAGGAAGGAAGGAAAGGAGGGAGGGAAGGAAGGAAGGAAGGAAGGAGAAGGAGGGGAGAGAGAGAGAGAAGAGGGTGGAGAAGGGGGAACAGAAAGGAAGAAACTTAGAGCACACTACAGCAGTTGGTTCTCAACCTAGGGGTTGAACAACCCTTTCACAGAAGTCACATATAGATATGCTGCATCTCAGATATTTACACTAAAATTCACAAAAGTAGCAAAGTTAAAGTTGTGAACTAGCAATAAAAGGTAATTTTATGGTTGGGGGTCACCACAGCATGAGGGACTGTATCGCGGGGCTGCAGCATTGGGGAAGTTGAGAAGCACTAGCCTACAAGAATGCTGAGAACAAGAAAGGACAAAAGGAGGCTGGAGAGATGGCTCAGTGTTTGAGGGCACTGGCTGTTCTTCCAGAGGTCCAAGGTTCAATTCCGAGCACCCACATGGCAGCTCACAACTGCCTGCAACTCCAGTTCCGGGGGACCCAACACCCCCATACAGACATACATGAAGGGAAAACATGTAAACCACATAAAATAAAAATTGGGGGGAGGGGGGAGAAAGAAAGGAAAAGAAAGAACAACAAAAAGTGACTAAAAGTGAGTCCAGAGGAGGCTGTGGGCCCCTCAGCTCATGTCCTTCCTGTAGCACTTGGTGTCCTGGGTTTTTATTCACTCTCTGCCTGCCTATCTTCTGATGGTGGCTGGGGGGACATGGCAGGGCTGTGAGAAGCAACATCTTAGATGTTCATATGTTCTTTTCCAGTTTGCCAAAGCCACTGACCACTCCCCCCGGTGCACTTGCGGGAAGGAGTATGTCTTCTATCCAAACCAGGGACCAGACCATATTTCCAGGTGGTATGGGAGAAGGAGAGGAGAGGTAAGTGATGTTTATTAGCAGGTGGGAGGATTCCAGAGGCTCCGGGGCCCTAGCATCAATGGGTGCAGCAGGGAGGGTCACCTCCTGCCTGAGTCCCGCTGGGCATCTCCCTCCAGGCAGGTGATCAGGACGGCAAGCTTGTCACCATTCATCAATAGGTCATAGCTGTGCTCTGTGCAGCCACACTGAGGATCTTGAGTGTTTAGTTTTGCTAGCCTATCAGTCTCCCCGCCCCATCTGCACCGACACCTGCCTAAACCCAGCCTAGTGGCAGGAAGGAGTGAGGTGTGGTTTGTGAGAATCAGAGCATTCTAGTGTGAGGAGGGACCCAGGAGACCAGCCACTCAGAATCCAAAGGAAGGAAACAAAGTCTTCCAAACTGTGTAGCCTGATAGTATGGGGAACGGGCGGGTGGCTTTTCTGTAAATCAGACAATGCCCGTGTCTCTTTTTCTTTTAAATTAAAAAAAAACAAACAACAACAGCAGCATTTATTTGTTCACTTGCTGTGGAAAATGCCCATATACGTGTGCGTGTGTGGAAGTCACGGTACAATCTACCGGAATCCATTCTCCTCCTGCCACATGGGACCTGAGGATCAACCTCAAATCCCCAGGCTCAGCAGCAAGCCGCTTTACTGGCTGAGCCGTCCCTCTAGCCTTGAGCCACGGCTTAAACAATTTCATTTCATCACAAACTGAAATTCTTTAGTATGAACTAAGGTTCCCAGAACAAAAAGAAAGAAAAGAGCCGCACCTATGTTAAGGATTCTACAAGCCTGATTGCCTGATCTGAACTTTCGGATTGGGATTGTAACGGGTTGGAATGTTACAGATACAGAGCCAAATTATTTAGGATTATCTTTAGTCCCATTCATTGCCCTTGTGAAACCTTTGAAAGGCATTAATTTAGCTTCCACCTACCAAAGCTGGGAATGTCATCAGATAGCGGCTAAGAAATCTCCGGCAGAGATTTCTCCATTGCATTATAACCCACTTACCTGATGTTCCCACTGACGTATTTGGAAAATGCTTTGTTTGATGACTTTGTTTTGTTTTGTACTTACAAAAAAAAAAAAATACTTCTCGAGAGTCTAGGGGTGGTGGTCCACACCTTTAACCCCAGTTGTCTGGAGGCAGAGGCCACTCCTAAATTTTAGGGCAGTATGATTTACATAGGGAGTTCCAGACCAGCTGGGGCTACACAGTGAGACCTGGCCTCCAAAAATAAAAACAAACCCCAATAAAACAAGACAAAACCTTAATGAGGGCCAGCTGGCAAGATATTTCATTGGGCAAAAGGCTCGTACTACTAACAACCTGAAAATGATCCCTGGAATGTTCTTTGGTGAAAGGAGAGAACTTGTTCGGGTTGTTCTCTGATCCCCACACACGCACGTGCACACAGATACATGCATGCATTCTTTCACACACAAACAATTATTTGGCTTTCTTTATTTCACATAAATGAAAAAAAAAACAATTAAAATGTGGATTTAAAAAAAATTCATGTAACTGTTTCTAGAAATAAGCTACTATTCTTAGCAATCTGAACTTGTGCTTACAAGCCCTGGTCACTCATATTTAGTTCACAAATAAACTTCTCTGGGTATGGTGGCTTGTAGTGCAGCACTCAGGGAGGCAGAGGCAGGTGGGTCTCTGTGAGTTTGAGGCCAGCCTGGTCTACAAAGTGAGTCTAGGACAGCCAGGGCTACACAGAGAAACCCTGTCTTGAAAAACCAAAAAGAAAAAGAAAAAAGAATAAACTATTTTTGAGATAAGAGCTGGGTTTCTCATTGACTGTCAGAGATGACTATCTTCTGCCTTTGGGAAAATCACACCCTGGTAAACAGTACCAGGCTCTGTGTTGGCATCCCTGGGACACACTGGCATATGTGCACCACACTGACATCTGCAGACCGAGTACAGGGAAGGAAGTCAGAATCAGAACCCATAGCCTGGGGCTCCCAGTCCCCAGCCACCCTTAGCCCTGATCTTACATATCAGATCATTACACCATAGCCTTTGGCTATGCTTAAGTATAGAGCACGGGGCAACCTTTTAAAGAGAACTTTGGACTCTTTACAAACCCTGACCCCCCAACTCATGGTCTCATAGAGCTGAAATTAAAAAATTCCAGGGGCAGGAGAGACGGCTCAGTAGGGAAGAGCACTTGCTGCTCTTGCACAGGACCTGAGTTTACTCCCTGGCACCCATGTCTGTCAACGACACAGACACAGCCCCCCTGTAACTCCTGCTGCAGGTGGGAGAGGTTGACTTCCTCTTCTGAGAGCTTGGGCAACCTCTTCTTCACCCTCAACACACAAATACATGTAAATAAAAATAAATATTTATTTGAAAGTTCCCCTGAGCCAGCTGTGGTGGCATATGCCTTTAATCCCAGCACTCAGGAGGCAGAGGCAGGCAGATCTCTGTGAGCTGGAGGCCAGCCTGGTCTACAGAGTGAGTTCCAGGACAGCCAGGATTACACAGAGAAACCCTGTCTCGAAAATAATAATAATAATAATAATTTCCCCCTGAAGGCTGGGCAGCACATGCCGTTAGTCCTATCTCTCAGGAGGCAGAAGCCAGTGGATTTCTGAGTTCACGGCCAGCCTGATCTACAGAGTGAGTTCCAAGACAGCCAGGGCTACACAGAGAAACCCTGTCTCAAAAATTCCCCTGACACTCCACTACTATCACCCCAACACACACACGCCCAACCAAACAACCTAGAAATTCCTTCCTCAAGATTCTTCCTGCTCCTAAGGGTTCCCCAAGGCCCATCTGTCTCTCAAATAGGCTGCTCCCGGCAGGCGCTCTGCTACGTCATGTGGCTGCATTGCCTGGCCCCTCCTCATGAGACCCAAAGGGTCTAAGGCAATGGTTTGTCACTATATCTAACAGCAGGGTCGCATACAAAACTCAAAGAAGTGCCAATAAAATCCACGTTGGCCCTTCTCCTGTAGCTCAGCCACCCAAGAAACACTGCCAGCTCACTAGCTAGATTACAAAGGCACTTCTGGCCCCTAGTGGTGCAGATCTTAGGAACCAGGCATCATCCCCCAGCCCAACCCCTTTGTCCCTCTCTGGCATGGTGCTCTGACTTATTTATGGAACCACCTTTTGAAGTCTGGGGCACAGGACATCTATGGCCAGTGACAGACAGACAACCCCCTCAATCAATCCAGCTCTCTAGGAGTCCCTTCCAAGCCCTGAGGATTTCCTTAGGAAAACCCAGCTTCAGGCAGGCAAGCCAGACGAGAAAAACATAGCTTTCTCCTTCCAGGTAAGTAACTCCTCACCAAAGAAAGGGCTCCTTGCTTTAAATCTGAGGGAGCCATAAATCCTTCCTGTGGGAAGGCGATTCACAGAGACTTCACTGGTTTTCCCAAAAGTAACTGAAGGAAATATGAAGCCCAAATGCCCCTTGCCTTGGAAATAGGCAGCTGGGGGTGGCGGGACATGACAAGATTGAACCAAATGGTATAATCAGGATCCCTGAGGGATCCTGACAGTTTCCATTCAGCAGAGCATCCTGACTTTAATTATAATTTACCATTGTAGCTCACTCTGGGGATGAATGCACTTGGCCAGAGGAATGAAAGCAGCTAGCTGGGGTATATAACTGAAAGAGGAATGTGTCCTGGTGGGACAAGCAGTTCTGCAACCCTTGGAAGTCTCTGGGAACCAATGGAGGCTTCCTTTGCACTGGTGTCTCAGCTCCTTGGAAGGTGATTAATGCCCCCATCCTGGGCCAGAAAGGGCACCTTGCTCTGATGGGTAATGTGGCCACTGTGTGTGTCCTTCCAGGGTCTCCCATACAAGAACCTGACCACCCACCACCAGGAGCTCCCTCACCGTCATCTGGTCAGCACCTATGAGGACCATTACAATCGGCACAGTTATAATCCATGCGTGCCTCCCCTGCGGATCTGGAATGGACAGAGGTTGCTGTGGCTGCCAGAAAAGTCTGACTTTCCCCTTATTGGTACTTTTCTAATTGCAGATTTCCCCCATGTTTGCTCAGTAAGGGGACCACAAATGCAGAGGGCTGAGGTGTGCTCCCATCACAGACAAATATCTACACAAGCAATGGGGTGAGGTCATAGAAAAATGAGTCCATTTGTTGCTCGGGACTGTACCTGACAGCTTCCCTTGACATCAGGGATAATCCTGTAATGACAGCCTCACCCTAACACCATGGGGCCTATTCACCAGGACAAAAGGTGGCACATTCTACTCCTATGCCAGGACTTCCCTGTAGGCGCAGTGATTGGATCTTCCTCAGGGTACCAGGGGGACAGAGCTGTAACAAGCATCCAAAAATTTTGCCTACAGGAAGCTAATGATCCAAGAAACAGACAGATCTAGCTTATTAGTAAATAAGACTGAGTAAGCTGTGACCCTCCACCCTCTGTGTGTGCGCTCACAACCAAACCGTGTGTCACCCAAACCTGGTCTCTCCTGCAGATCCCCCCACAAACTACGGACTGTTTAAGCAGCTGAAGCAGAAGTGGCTTACATCCAAGACTTGCCTGAAGGAGAGCATTTACTCTACATCCTACCTCAGGCCGCCAGTGTGGGCCATGTCCAGGAGGGAGCATGCCCTCCTGGCCCTTCCTGCTGGACTGCAACCCATCCCGAGATTCTGACGACTACCACTCCATCTGCAGTCTGGCCAGAGCCGGCAGGAGACCCACAGCCTCACTGGACTCGTCAGGGGGCGAGGAGCTGCTGATATACCCCAAGAATTAATGACGATCCATTGTTGGGGGGCGAGGGGAATGTCCTCTTGGAATCATGATCTCTGTTTTGCCGGCTACCTTCTCTCTAAACTCATAATTAAAGCTTCTTTACATAATTGGCTTCTTGACTGCAAAGCCAAGTGTATACGGGGGACAAGCAGACACTGTAGGAGAAAAGCAGAAGGGTCTTGAGTCCATTGTGCCTGTCACTGTGATCTGACAGACAGCAGATACCTTAAGGGGGGAAGGGTTTGTTCCGGCTCATGGTTCCAGGGGCACAGCCCATCATGCTAGGGAAAGCATGGTGACAGAAACAGGAGGAAGCTGGGCCCCTTGCATCCCAAGTGGAAGGTGGGTTTGGTAGCTCACCTCTCCTTTTTATTAGCCTCAGAATCCCAGAATGCTGCCACATGCATCAGCACCCACGTGCATGTCCATGGCTTGTCCCTACATGTATCTAGAGTTGTCAAGTTGAAGATCAGTATTAACACTGCTGCAAAGCCCTTGAAGTCTTTGTTGGTTCGTCTATGCGTGAGTGTGCATTCGCAGGTGTGGAGGTCAGAAAATAGCTTGTGTGAGTAGATTCTCTCCTTCTCCCATGTGGGTTCTGGGGTTTGAACTCAGGCTTTGGAGCAAGCATCCTTACCCACTGAGCCATCTCATCAGTCCCCACCACAAGTCCTTAAGTTTGATATCCCATATTCTACAGAAGGGGAAACTGAGACACAGAGAGGCCACAGACTTCCTTGGATTTTTTTTTTTTTTTTTTTTTTTTTTTTTTACAGATTGGTATGTATTTTCAGGAAATGTCAGGTCCAAGAGGGAGAAAGAGACTTGTCTCTGACAGCCAGGAGGAAACTGCAGAGAATAGGGACAGTGACCTGAGGAGAGTGTCAGGGTAACAGGAGGTAAGGAAGGAGTCCATCTCACTGATGTTGCTGTGGGTATTGAATAGGTGTGCTGACACAAAGGGAAAGTCACTGGACATTGTCCTCTGCTCTGACATTGTTCTCAGATCTGTGGAGCTCCAAGGAGAAGAGGCCTTTAAAGGAGGTTGAAATGGGGCTGGAGAGATGGCTCAGCCATTAAAGGCTAGGCTCAAAACTAAAAATAGGAGGAGGTTGAAATGAGAGCAGATTTCCTGAGAAAGAAAACAGTCTTTTTCTCACCCACAACAGGGTCCACCTGCCATAGGGATGGGTCACAACTTAAAAATATGCTTTTAATTTGGCACCTTTTCTCTGGATACTTTTCTCATATTTACTTAGGGAGGTAGGTGTGAGCACGTGTGTGCCACGGTGGGTATGTGATCAGTCAGAGGACAACTTACAGGAGTGGGTTCTCTCCTTTTACCAAGTGGGGTCCAGGGGTTGAACTTGGGTCTTCAGGTGTGGCAGAACAGTTACAGACCAGTCTTTCTCTGAAGAACCTTTCTTTGCTATGTTCCCCATCCCCCTTCCATTCTTTGCTGTGGGTACAGTGCCCTGTGTACAGATGATGCTTAACTGACTGAATGTGACTAATTTGTTGTCTTTGGGGGCTCCTCTTGGACCATTATGCTATTCCTCTGAGTTTCTGTCATGCTGTGCCTCTGGCAGAATTCACTGGCTAATCCTAGTCCCAGAAGACCCTGTTCTTTCCACAGCTCAGATCCTCCCACTAAGCATCCGAGCAAGCACCTCCATTGGACCTCCTCTGCCAATCTGAGATGGGACTATACGTCACTGTAGCTCTGTCCTTAGCACATCTACCCATCCATCCATCCATCCACCCACCTATCCATCCATCTCTTCACCCATCCATTTATCTATACACACATTCTTCTATACATGCACATCTCTCTATTGATTTATCCATCAGTTCACTCATCTCTTTATAAAAACAGATATTTCTCCATACATATATATCCATTTATACATACATCTCCATCCATCCATCCATCCATCCGTCCGTCCATGTTAGCAATGTCAGTGCAACTAACTGGCTCTGCTAGGTTATCTAATGTGTTCTCCACCCAAACTAACTATTTATCTGTTTTGTAGAAAAATAATGAATAGAAAATCCTGCTCTTACATTTTGGCACCACACACAGAGAAAGAGATGGGGGAGAGAGACAGGGGAGGTGAAGAGAGAGAGAGTTAGCTGAGCTTAGCATTTGTTGAGGGCTGAGCATGATTTCTGCCTGGGGGATTGATTCTCTCACCGACTAAGCACCACATTCCAAGGTTCAGAATCATCTCGACCGTCTCAGTTTCACTGGTGAGGAGGAAATGGGCAGATGAAATTCATCGAATGGCCTGAGGTTACACAGTTATTGAGGTCCAGAGTCAGATACCGAAGCCAGACAAGGGGCCACAAGTCTGCTCATTGAGATCTTCATCCCTGTGGCCCTCCTCAGGATAATGTGGGGTCCTCTCTGTGTTTGCCTCACAGGCCTGTGTGTGATTTTACATGGCAGGCAAACAATGTGACTCAAAGTTTAGAGCCTGAGTGTGTCACCCCTTTCACAGGATACCTGCTGGCCTCCGGCCTTCTGCTCCAGGGTAGCCTCTGCAGCGACTCGAGCTCATTCCTTATTTTTTTTCCAAATCCGGAAGTTAGACACTGACACATACTAACAGCTTGGTAAATGTTTGTTGAGTGACTGAAGGGAGGGATGACCGAAGGAGGGATCAGGTGATGGGGAGGGGGGGTAGGTGAGAGAGCTCTGGGAGACAGACCTGCCCTTCCTCTTTGCTCCAGCACAGCGTCTGTCAATCCATAAACATCCACCGAGCTGTGCTCAACCTGGTGCTGACCCCACAGAACCTCCGTCCCGCAGGAGAAGAGGCCTATTAAATACCTACCGGACGCAGAGAAGTTGGGGACTGGAGACCTTGGGAAGATATGAGGATGTGCCAAAGTAAGTGGAAGCCATGGCAACCGTGATGGAAAGACCAGATCCAGCCAGGTAGAGCCAAGAAAGGCTGTCCTGGGGAAAGATGTTTAGGTCAAGGCAGCAGAGCTGACGGGATGGGCTGAGGGGATGGGCTGAGGGGAAGGGAGAGGGTGGGTCAGACCACAGCAAGAGCATGAACCAAGTCTCTGCCCCAGCCAGTTGCTTGGCAGCTCAGTGTGCTAGTATGTTAATATGCTGCAGCTGCTGTAACAAAACACCACAGCCCCCATTTCCTTAAAGTAAAGAGATACTCACCTAGGCTCTTTCAGTTCTGGAAGTGTCGGAAGGGTCTGGTTTAGAGGGCTGTATTCCTCCTGCAGAAGTTTCAGGTTGAATTCTTTTGGTGACTTTCTCCCCACCGCAATCCCTCCTACCACAGCCCAGACAGCAATACCCGAAATTTACATTCCCATTCCTTTCTGCTCCAGGCCATTATCCCACATCCTGTCCAGACAGCTGAGATGGTTCTGGAGCAGGGAGAATTTACTTTAGCCCCTGGAGACTATGACTGCCTAACATACGAATGCAGAGTCTCTGGGGTTTGTATTGCTGTGATGAAATACTACGGCCAATGCAACTTGGGGAGGAAAGGGTTTATTTGTCTTACATTTTCATACTCCTTTTCATCATGTAAGGAAGTCAGGAGCTCAAAGAGGGCAGGAAGAGGGAGGCAAGAGCTGATGCGGAGGCCATGGAGGAGTGCTATCTATTGGCTTGCTCCTCATGGCTTGCTCAGCCTGCTTTGTTTGTTTTGTTTTTTGTTTTGTTTTGTTTTGTTTTGTTTTGTTTTTCTTTCTATAGAACTCAGGACTACCAGCCCAGGGATGGCATTACTTACAAAGGACTGGGCCTTTCCCCATCAATCACTAATTAAGAAAATGCCTTACAGGCTTGCCTACAGCCTGATCTTCTGGAGGTATTTTTCTCTGTGTATCTCTGGCTATACTGGAACAGGCTCGCTTGGAATTTAGAAATCTGCCTGCCCCTGCCTCCCAAGTACTGGGATTAAAGGTGTGAGTCACCGCGATATTTTCTTCTTTTCTTTGTTTTGTTTTTCGAGAGACAGGATTTCTCTGAGTAGCCGTGGCTGTCCTTGACTTGCTTTGTAGACCAGGCTGGCCTTGGACCTGCCTGCCTCTGCCTTCCTGAATGCTGGGATTACAGGTGTTCCCCACCTCACCCAGCTTTGGAGGTATTCTCTTGATTGTGGTTCCCTCCAATGACCTCAGACTCGGTCAAGTTGACATAAAACTAGCCAACACACACTGAAACAGAGGCACACACAAGCATACAATGTATTTTAAAACAAATCAAACAAGCAGCCAGGCATGATGGTTCATGACTGTAATCCCAGCACTCTGTGAATTGGAGGCCAGCCTGGTCTACAAAGCTAGTCCAGGACAGCCAAAGCTACCAGAGAAATCCTATCTCGAAAAAAAAGAAAGAAAGAAGAAAAGAAAGAGAAAGAAAGAAAAGGAAAAATCAAACAAGCTAGGCATAATTGGACTTGATTTTAGGTACATACATGCCTTAGACAGAGGCAGAGACAAGTGGATCTCTATGAGGTCAAGGCAGCCAGACCTACATAGTAAATTCCTGGCCAGCCAGGACTATGTAGTAAGCCCCAGTCTCAGACAATCTTATCTGGTTGACAGGGTGGGATTTTTCTCTAGGTAGGCCTTTCCTCCTCCACTCCCATTCTTCACCTTGGCCAGAATCAGAATGCTCTGGAGGAGCCACTGGCCCACCCCATAGTTTCTGGATCTGTAGGATAAAGGTGAGTCACTGTCCTTACTTTTCTAACAAATTTTCCAGAGGCTGCTACTACTGCACTGGTTGGAAATCACTCCTAAAGGATAGCTTCTAGTTAGATAACTTCTCTGAAATAATGGACTCTGCAGTGAAAAAGAGCAGAGGCTGGGGATGGCCCAGCACCTGTGAAACTCTGGGTTCTAGTTCCACTATGATATGAAAGCTGTGTACGTACATCTTCCATCCTAGCACTCCCCAGGTAGAGGCAGGAGAATCAGACGTTCAGGGTCATCCTGGGCTACACAGTGAGTTCAGTGAGTTTGAGACCAGCCTGGGCTGCATGATGTGGTCCACCAGAGATGACCACAGATTCAGTAGTAACATAGAGCTATGGCCTCCTGTTCCAGCTGGGGAAACCTTCAAGGATATCTGCTTTAGTGTTTACATATATTTTATTTTTATTTTTTTCCTATGACAGGGGAAAAAAATGCAGTTCCCTCCATCTTGTATTCCTGGTGAAGCCATATGAGATTTAACTAGAATTTGATTTTTTTTTCTTTCCCCGAGACAGGATTTCTCTGTGTAGTCCTGGCTGTCCTGGAACTCGCTCTGTAGCAGACTGGCCTTGAACTCAAGAGATTCCCCTGCCTCTGCCTCCCCAAGTGCTGGGATTACAGGCCTGTGCCACTGCACCTGACTCATAGTAATTTCTAACACAGATAAAAATAACTGAGCCTGTGGTGGTTAATACAGAGTTGTTTACTTGACAGGATCTGCAATCACCTAGGAGACACACCTGTGAGCACCATGACTGTGAAGTACTTAACTGGGTTAACTTCGGTCGATAAATGATCCTTTTTAAAAAGTTGTTTGTGCTAGATATTTTGTCACGAGGTAATTAATACAGAGCCCAAAGCTGGGAATAGCAACTGCTGGTAGCTGATCTACGAAGACTGTCGGCATAGCTAAGAAAACAGCCTGCAGCTGGGTGTGGCGGCGCTCAACTTTGATCCTGGCACTTGAGAGGCAGAGGCAGGCAGATCTGTGTGTGTTTGAGGCCAGCCTGGTCTACAGAGTAAGGACAGCCAGGGCTACACACAGAGAAACAAAACAAAACAAAAAAAAAAAAAAAAGGAAAGAAAGAGAGGGGAAGGAAGGAAGGAAGGAAGGAAGGAAGGAAGGAAGGAAGGAAGGAAGGAAGGAAGGAAGGAAGAGGAGGAAAATAGCCTGGGTGGGAGTGGCACACACATTTTAGTCTCAGCATTCTGGAGGCAGAGACAGGTGGCTCTTGTTGAGCCCTACTCTACATAATAAGTTTCAGGACAGCCAGAGCATAATGAGACTATGTAAAAAACAAACAAAAAACTGTTTCTGTTACTAGGTGAAGACCAACCCAAAGACCATGACCAAAATTAGAACTGAAAGTCTGTAGTAAGCCAGCTGGTGATGGCGACTGCCTGAAGAGAAGGGCCTCTCACAGCCGAGATGCATAGTAGAGGGAGTTGTTAAGGACAAAGAGCTCAGAAAAACTACATCCTGGTTGGCAGCTGCAGGGGGAAGTTAGCAAGCAAGCAGTTAGCAGGGGCATCTTGACCCTGAGTTTCTAGAACAGGACTGCCTTCCTACTTTCCCAAGGAACTTTTCAGAGCAGGGAGGTGGAAACCAAAGACAGTTTGAGCTGAAACAAGATGGAGAAACCTTTGCTGTTACAGTTCCCTCTGCCATGGTACAGTGCCATCCTAGAACCTGGCACTAGAAAATTATTTGGGAATCAGGTTGTAGGAGGTGGGAGATGCTGGCATAAGCCTGCACTCCTCCCCCTCCCCCCACCCTTTTGACACCACTTTACAGGTCTTAGGTTTTCCACTCAGAATCTCTCTGTGCGTAGCATTAGCACTGGAAAAGGGATTCGAGAACAAGTCAAAGTTAAAGCTAGCAAAGCGGTGCATGCCTGTCATTCCAACACTCTGCAGGCAGGGCTGGGGGGGATCAGGAGCCCAAGGTCATCCTTGGTTACACTGCTAGTTTGAGGCCAGCCTGGATTATAGGGACCATCTCAAACAAAAACCAACTAAACATTTTTATTTTACTTTATTTTTGTTTTTTTGTGACAGAGTTTCTCTGTGTAGCCTTGTCTGCACCACCACACCTCGTTCAAACCCAAACTCTAACCTCACCTCCTCCCCAGTGATTGTTTTGTTCTTATAAGGCATGTGTGGCTGGTGGTATACCTAGACACACTGATGCTAGGGAAATTTATGCCCGAGTTCTGAGGCAAAACATTATCAGCCGACATGGTCTTGGGCTTGACTTGCTGTCCTATCCCCCCTCTCCCCCCAGCTTTGTCTTCTGAGAAAAGAGCTTTCTCACAGGTCCCTAAGAGATAGGGTAGGAGACTAGAGCCCAGTGATTTCTAATCCTACCTGCCTGCTGGGCATTGATTTCTCCTACACTGGAACTTCCAGGGTCCCCAGGAAGACAAAGCTTGGCAGTGTGTGCTATAGGAATCCAGGTCCTCAAGTCTCCCCTTCCAGGGGCAAATGTCCTCCCAACCTTTGCCAGTTCTGGGAATCCTCCCACCAGGAAATGGGTTCTCTATATCAGACAGGTTGCCAGGTCAGGACACTCTCTGAACTTCCCCAAGGCTGCCCCGGGCCATTCAAATGCAAATCAGGGTCCCTGCACAGCACTGTAGCTCCGAGGCAGATCTCTTGCCTAGCATGGGTGTAGGAGGCACAGAGGTCCTTGTGGTCGCAGATAAGCACTAGAGAACCAGGAATGTTAAACAAGCAGTGAAAGATGCATAACCTGCTTTCAGGCCACAAGGCTCAGAGCAGCAGGTGGGGGGAACGGCTAACACCCTAGCGACCTCTGTGCTATCTGTATAATGAGACCAGATCCTCCCCAGACCCTTCAGTTGTCCCATTTAGTCAGTCTATAAAACTCACCTTTATGGATAATGCCGCGTGTATTTTACAAAAAGTTTTGATGCGGTCATGCTTTAAGCTTTATTGTGCATACAGGATTGTGTTAATTATCACCAGAAAGAGGTTGGGTTTTTCGTTTGCTTGCTTCTTTCTTTCTTTCTTTCTTTCTTTCTTTCTTTCTTTCTTTCTTTCTTTCTTTCTTTCTTTCTTTCTTTCTTTCTTTCTTTCTTTCTTTCTTTCTGAATTGTGCTGTACTTAAATGTACCTAAAATAAGCAAACAGGTGTCAAAGTTTGAACCAGGCTACTGCATCCGGTTGAGTTGGAGTTCCTTCTAGCCTCTCAGGGGTCTTGGATCCACACTGCAGCCGTGGTGTTTGCAGAGACCCCTCACACATGGATGTTCTAGTGTAAGAATAGCCGCACAAACCATTCAGACTCCAGTTTCAGTTAGATATGATTGGTTTATTGGAACACTTTTTCCAAGCTGATCGATCAGGGCCACACTAAGGACCTGGGAGCCTAACTGGCATCTACAAGTTCTCACAGCAGGGTTTTTATAGAAAGAACCAAATGCAAAAGACATAGGAAGGGCAGTAACACATTTTGGCTAAATGTACAAAGCAATATTACATTTTTGGCTAACTAAGCAAAGTATTATCAGCTAGCCTTTAAGATGATTAGTTCTAAATAAGGTAAGTGAGGCAGGGCTTAGGGTCTCCTAGAGTACATCCAGAGTGTAGCCAGGTGTGTAGATAAGAATGGTGCAGCCAGAGTGTAGCCAAGTGAATAAATAATAAAGCATGAGTTATGACACTATTGAATCATAAGGTCAGCCATGAACAACCACTTCCAGGAAGCAGAGTTGAAAAGTTTAAAATTTTGAACTTAATTTCACCTTAGAAACAAAATGGAAGCTGAATACAAACATGGCTGCAGCTTTGTCTCAAATAGCAGGCTACGATTCCCAGCACTATAAACCTGGCACGATGGCACACACCTCTAATCCCAGCATTGAGATAAAACGCAAGAATCTGGAGAGAAAGTCACTGGCCAAGCGTGGGCTATGTGAGACCCTATCTCAAAACAAAATAAAGCTTAAAAGCTATTGCTCCTGCAATAACGCAGTAACACAGGGCTGTCTGCCTCTGTTCCTCTCAACAGAAAGGCCTTAGTTTTCTTCTGAGGATTAGTTACAATTGGACATTTTAAAACCTTAAAGTCTTTGAATTGACCCCCTAACCCTAGAAAGCCTTCAGGCTAGAGACAGTAACAATCAATCATTCCCAGGCCTGTTTTTAAGGAGAGAGGGGAAGAAGAAACGGGGGTGGGGGTGGGGTGGGGGTGGGGTGGGGGTGGGGTGGGGGTGTCAGGCAGGAAGAGGGAGTAGGAGTAGGAGGGATTTTACTTGCTTGCTTCAGTAGGAGAATCCTCAGCCTTTCCAGTTCTTCACAGAGACTTCATCGCAGGTATTATGAACGTCCAAAGGCAGCCTTGACTCTCCAAAGTGGAACAGGTGTCAGGCTAAAGAGCTCTTATCTCTCTAGCAGATTAGGAACAGTCTGGGGCAGCTTCAGGATAGGTGTATGTCCAGAGAAATGGGGAACAAACCTCGAGCAAACTTCACAGAAGGCATTTACACAAGCCAAAAGCATTGCTGTCGGCCAGTCAACTTGCCTGGCTTTTGATTGTTTGGTTAGGTTTTTGTTGTTTTGTTGTTTTGTTTTTTGAGGCAGGGTGTCACAAAGTATCTCTGGCTCCCCAGAGATTTGCCTGCCTCTCTTGAGATTAAAGGCACCTGCCATTTAACTCAGCACTTCCAGGCTTCTGGGTTTTTTTTTGTTGTTGTTGTTTTTATTTTTTTTCTTTCTGGTTTTTGTTTGTTTTGTTTTTTAATTTTTTTTTTTTTTTTTTTTTGAGACAAAGTTTCATTGAGGAGCCCTGGCTTTGAACTCAGAGATCCCCCAGCTTCTGCCTCCTAATTGTGGGATTAAAGCCATGTGCCATTTGAGGCAAGGGTCTTACTATGTAATCAAACTTGCCTCAAACTCACAGTCTTCCTCAGACTGTTGGTGTGCTGGAATTATAGATGTAGGCTGCTACTGTAAGACCTGGGGTCTCACAGCTCAGGAGTTTAAGATCGCGCCCTTCCCAGAAACTCCCCCAGACCAAGGCTCATTGCAAAAGCAAGAGGTTTATTAACCATTCCACAATGGGGTCACCCCTGCCGGTCAGCAAAGAGTGGCCCCGGGAGACAAAGGCCTTTAGGTTTTTAAAAGAAAAATTGTGGGAGATTTGAAGTTGCAGTCTTGGCAATCTAGGATTGGATGAGGAAGCTATAAAGTAAGATAATTGGTTAGTCTTAGGTGCTCAAGCTTGGCCAGTCCTGCCAAGTGTGGATGCAGCTGCAATTGAAGGTGGGGGTGGTTAGCTCATCCTTGAAGATTAGGGGCTACAGACTTTTGGCTGGAGGTCAAAAGCTACTCAGAAGAAGTCTAGGTTTGTTGCTAAGAAATGCTATCTCAAAGACAGGAGTTTTTCTTTTTGCTGAGTGAAGGTCATTGCTTGCTTGCCTTTTTTTTCTATCTGTCCTCATAGATAAGGTCACATTTTTCCATTTTCTGGAAAGGTACTAAGAGGCTTTAGCTTAACCTGAACCTAAAACTCAAAACTATAGGCTTTAGAAGACATATAGGTTACAAAGTTAGTCTAACCCTTTCATTACATCTAGCAACTTTTGCATAACAGAAGGAATATGCTCTAAAATAATGATAAAGGTGCCAGGGATAATAATGAGGAGAGGTGGCTTAGTTGGTATGGTTCTTGCCTAGCATACACAAACCCTAGGTTTGATCCACAGCACTACATAAAACTGGGCATGGTGGCACATGCTTGTAATTTTAGCAATTGGGAGGCAGAGGCTGGAGAATCAGAAATTCATGGTCATCATTGGCTACATGGTGAGTTTGAGGCCAGCCTGGGACCTTATATAATAATAATAATAATAATAATAATAATAATAATAATAATAATAATAATAAGACCTTATATAATAATAATAATAACAACAACAATAAATTTAAAGCCAGGTGGTAGGTGGTGCACACCTTTAATCCCAGGACAAGGGAGGCAGAGATAGGTGGATTAATGTGTTCAAGGCCAGCCTACTCTACATAATGAGTTCCAGGACAGCCAGGGATACACAGAGAAACTCTGTCTCCAAAAACCAAAATAATAATAATAATTATTATTATTTTAAAAAAATGTTTTAAAGAGCCAGGTGTAGTGGTCCGCCCTTTAATCCCAGCACTCAGGAGGCAGAAGCATATGGATTCCATAAGTTATAAGTTTGAGACCAGCCTGGAAAAAAAAAAGAAAGAAAGAAAGGTGCAAGTGATGGGGAGGAGAAAGGCACTTGATCAAAGAAAGACTGAGCTCTGAAACGCTGTGTTGCCCGTTTCCTTTCCGACCCCACTGTTGGCCGGATTCGTAAAATGGAAAGCTGATTTGTGGACTCTTAGCGGGGCTTTAACCTTCTGCCTTCACAGATCGCTACCTTTCAGCGTAAAACGGAACCTGAAGGCCTAGTTCCTGCCTTTGCTAATCGAAGGGTGGCACCAGTGGCTAGCGCAGTCTGGGTACATAACCCGGTGGAACACTCTGGTAAGTCGCTGAATTAGTGAGGTGTCCTGTTCCTTGCCAGGGGTTTGAGGTCCCTAAGGGTCGTTGCTGGGACACGGCTTGGTTCGGTTGGTACAGTACTTGCCTAGCATACACAAGCCCTGGGTTTGATCCCCAGCTCCACATAAAACGGAGCTAAAATTACACCCTAACCTGTAGTACAGGCATGTAATTTTAGCCTTTGGGAGTTCGAGAGAGGAAGTTAAAAAAATTTAAGGTCATCGTTTGCTACGGGGTGAGTTTGAGGCCAGCCTGGAACTCCAGAGAAGTCATGATGATGATAACAATTTTAAAAATGTTTTAAAGAGCCAGGTGTATCGGGTCCACACCTTTAATCTAAGCTCTCAGGAGGCAGAGGCACGTGCCTTCAAGTGATTGCAAGTGGTCTTTATCTTTCCTGTCTCCTAACTCTACCACTGTCACACTACAGACCAAATGATTGCACTTTGGAGTTTTGTTCCGGGTTTACAGCTTTCCTGTGGTTTGAAAGAGCTTAGGGAGGCTAGGAGTGAGGGGGAATACCTTTAATCCGGGCGCTCAGGAGACAGAGGCAAAGGCAAAGATGTATCTTTGAGTCTTCAAACACAGACAGGACAACAAACAGACCTTGTCTCAAAACAAAAATTTAAAAAGAGTTCTCTCTAAGAAATGTACCTTTTTTTTTTTTTTAAATTTTTGTGTTTTAAATTTTGTGTTTTTAAATTTTGGCTTAAGAATACAAACCAGGAGTGGTAGCACACACCTTGAATCCCAGCACTTGGGAAGCAGGGGCCAGTAGAGCAGCCTGATCTACAAAGATAGTCCAGGACAGCCAAGGTTATATGAAGAAACCCTGTCTCAAAGGAAAAAAAGGGGGGAAGAAAACATTCTAGGTAAAATATTAGGGTGTAAATGAGAAAAAAAAATTAATTTGACCTTGAAATTTCTAAATTTGAGTAGCGCAAACCTCTGTTTCGAATTGTACGCTATAGGACTTCTCTTTCAAGGAATTCTTTATTTTTGTTTATGTGTACGCATGCCTGGTGCCTGCAGAAGCCAGAAAAGGGAGTCAGAACCCCTGGAGCTGGAGTTAACATTAGTGTGAGCCATTATGTGGGTGCTGTGTACTGAACCCTGATCCTCTCTGCAAGAGCAGCCAGGCCTCTTAGACAGCTGAGCCATCTCTCCAGCCCCCGGAGTGCTTGCCTTATCTTCTGGGACAATGTAGCTGCCTGCTGTCACCCTGCGTCTTCAGGAAAACAGATGCCTTTGGCATTGCCTCCACAGATACACAGTCAATTCATAAAGGTTTTGTGGCTCTCTGCATTTTTTTTCCACCTTGGTTTTGCAAGCTTGGTCACTGCCCAAGGTCATGGGAAGTTGTTAGCTTTGCCAGTTCCGTAATGCAAGGTAGCAGTCAGTCCTTTATTCAAAGCTTTGTGAGATATGGAAGGGAAATGTTTTTAAAAAGCTTTAAATTGTTTCTCATTGTTATTGTTAGTGTGTATGGGTATACTGTGGAGGTCAGAGGATAACTATGGGAGTCAGTTCTCGCCTTATTGTGGCAGGGTCTCTCTGGTTGCATCTGCTCTGAGTGCTCAGGCTAGCTGGCCTTGAGAGTTCAGGGGAGCCTTCCTGTCTTGCCTGGCACTGGTATTCCCCCATCCCAGTGGTTGCCTGGGGTTACAGATACATACAGCTACATCTGGCTTTTCGGGGGCTCTGGGGATCAAACTCATACCTTCAGGTTTGCCCATTGAGTGGCTTTATCCCCTGAGCCATCTTGCTAGCTTTCAAAAAGAGCCTCCTCTTTCCTTTTCTTTTCTTTTCTCTTTTCCTTCCTTTCTTCCTTCCTTCCTTCCAACAAGTGGCAGTAAAAACCCCTTAGAATCGCAGCAAACAATAACTATAGTATTATACTATGTGGAAAGGGGATCTTATTTGTTATGATATTCATGTAATACTCAATTCTCTTAATAAATCGGTGAATTGGTTGTATTGTTCTGTCTAGTGACAGTGAAAGGAAATGAAGGCCTGTGATGTGGCTCCATTGGTATAATGCTTGCCCGGGCTGTAAAAACGCGGCATAAACTGGGTTTGGCAATACTTGCCTCAAATCCCAGCATTCGGGTGGGATCAGAGGTTCAAAGTCATCCTTGGCTCTATCACAGTTCAAGGCTAGCTACATGAGACTTCATCCTTTCTCAATCTGACCCTGTCCATAAAAATGTGTAAGAAAGGAAATAAATCAGTAACCAGGGCAGAGAAATATTAAGAAAGATATAAGGATGAGAATATATTTCTGATAACCTTAAAAAGAGACATCTTTTTAGTAAGGAAAGAATTTTTTTTTTTTTTTTTTTTTTTTTTTTTTTTGTATAGTAAAATTAAATTTTGCCTTATTTTTCTAAAATAGAAAAGGAAAGAAGGAGTAGGGGTTAGGGGAGGGGACCACTGCCAGAAAACTTAAGCTTAATACAGAAGTAAATCACACAGGATTAGTGGCAGATGCAGCTTAAAGATTGTCTATGTGAGGAAAAACTAAATAAATTTTCAGAAGACAATTTACGTGAAATGATTAAAAATCATTAGAATTCCTAAGGTACAGAGGCCAGAAGAGGATGCCAAACTCCCCAGGACTGGAGTTACAGATGGTTGTGAGGTACTGGGCATTGAACTCTTGTTTTCCAGAAGAGTAGACAGCACTTGTAACCGCTGAGCCATGTCTCCAGCCCTGTGTTTTCAAGCTAGTTTTAAACATTTAAATTATTTACTCTCATTCTGTATCTCCATGTAAAATTTTGTAACTATGTTGTTTCTACATTTCCTAACCCAGACAAAACAAAAACAAGTCGCAGCCCAGATAGAAAACACCCACTGTGTTTGCTTATGAAGCTAGAGAGAAGACCCTAAAAAGGAAGAAGGGGTGAAAGCAAGCAGAGGTGGGCAACAGAGTGTGAGACAGGGAAGTGCAAGGGAGGCTGTGAAAGGGAACAAGGGAGGAAGCAGGCAGGTGGGGACGAGTTGAGCTATCTGGGTGAAGTCACAGAGGCTATGGGGGAATAAATGACCTCTTGTAACTCCTGTTTTCCAAACCTTCCAAAAACATGGGCCCTCTCCTTTTAAAAGGCAATCCAAACTATCCAAAAGCAACCTCCACCTTCCTCCCCTTTCACCCCCACCCACCACTGACCAGCTCCCTGATCCTTACCTTCTCATCACTCAAAGCCATGTCTTCTGGGTTATGTGAGGTTGTGTACCCCCAGGCTAGAGAGATGGGGGACCTGCTGCTGTTTTCACCCAGTTCTAGTCTAGGAGAACAAGTCAGCAGCCTGAGAATTTGTTGTTTTGGTTTGTGTTTTGGGACAAGGTTTCTCTCTGTAGTTCTGTCTGTCCTGGAACTCACTCATAGACTAGGCTGGCCTCTAACTCACAGAGATCCTCTGCCTCCT
>NW_026591598.1:20855368-20870005 GCF_907164565.1 Psammomys obesus | reverse complement strand
CTCATAGACTAGGCTGGCCTCTAACTCACAGAGATCCTCTGCCTCCTGAGTGCTGGAATTAAAGGTAGGTACCACAACCGCCTGGCTTTCCTTTTCTGTCCCTGTCTCTGTCTCTGTCTCTCTCTCTCTCTCTCTCTCTCTCTGTGTGTGTGTGTGTGTGTGTGTGTGTGTGTGTCTTTGTGCACACAGCCAAGTGCATTGATGGAACTGAGAATGTGACTATGTTAGTCCACAGGACATTCTCAATCTTGGTTCCAGGGCCCTGCGATGATAAAATTCTTTTCTAAAGAGCAGAGTAAGCTTGCAGGCTCTTTGGAGCACATTACAAGGTGGGAGAGCGCAATGCAACAGGATCCTTTCTGCAAATGGATGAGTAAAGAAAACCCATGCCGGAGCAGCAGCTTTGGCCCCCGAGTTTGTTTCTGGCTTGAGAAGAGAAGGGCTTCTTAATCCTTGACCTGAAAGGTGTCTTTTCTTGGACATTTCCTCCAGAACACCTCCCCACAGACCTGTGACAATGAGCTTCCAGGCCCCACCCACGCTCTTGCAGCTAGCAGTGCAGAGCCTGCTGAGGGATGAGGCCTTGGCCATCTCTGCTCTGGAAGAGCTACCCATGGAGCTCTTCCCACCACTGTTCAAGGCAGCCTTCATGAATGGAAGATCTAACATTCTGAGAGCGATGGTGCAGACCTGGCCCTTCCCCTGTCTCCCACTGGGGGGCCTGATGAAGATGAAGGCACCCTACCTGGAGATCTTACGAACCATACTGGATGGGATTGATACACTGCTTGACCAGAAGATTCACCCCAGGTGAGGGAGACCCAGGTACTGTGAAGGGAGGTCTGGGAGTCTAGAGAGAGCTAGGGTCAAGGAGAATAGAGAATGGAAGGAAGGCTAAAGGTTTATGTATGTTTAGGTTTGTTAGGACAGACATAGCTATGGTTGGTGATGCCTTCTTCTGCCTTTTCCCATAGGCACTAGAAGTGGGACCAGGCTGGATTCAAGAGGAAGGGATGAAGAGCATCAGGATAAATAGAAGGAAAAGAGAGGGAGGAATGTGATGTTGGGAGTAAGAAATAAGTCTGTGTAGGTCTGGTTTGATGGTGCTAGCCTGTAATTTCGGACCTCAGCTTATAAAATAGGGGGACTGCATTTGAGTCAGTCTGGCCTTCATACTAAGAGTGAAACCCTATTTCAAGACATGGAAGCTGGGCCTGGTAGTACATGCCTGTAATCCCAGCACTCTGGGAGGCAAAGGAAGGTGTATCTCTGTGAGTTCGAGGCCAGCCTGGGCTACAGTGTGAGTCCAGGCCAGCCAAGGAGAACCCTGTTTCAAAAAAAAGAAAAAAAAATCAAACAAAAAAGAGAGAGAGAGAGAGAGAGAACGAAGAAGAAAGGAGAAAGGAAATGGGCTGGAGAGATGGCTCTGAGGTTAAGAGCACTGGCTACTCTTCCAGAAGTCCTGAGTTCAGTTCCCAGCAACCACATGATGACTCACAACCATCTATAATGAGATCTGGTGCCCTCTTCTGCCATGCAAGCATACATGGCAGGCAGAACACTGTATACATAATAAATAAATGAATGAATGAATGAATGAATGAATGAATGAATGAATCTTTAAAAAATGGTAACAAAGTGTAATGGGAAGGGTTGGGTTCTCCTTTTAAGTCTGAGACTTATTTCCCCCACAGGGGTTACAAGCTGCAAGTTCTGGATTTGCGGACTTTGCACAAGGACTTCTGGAACGTATGGGCAGGAGAGTCTTGCTCTCCAGAGGTCAAGTGTAAGAAAAAAACACAAAAGAGGGATCCAGGGATAGTGGCCAAGCAGTCCTTGAAGGTGGTTATAGACCTGTGCCTCAAGCCAAGCGCCTTGGATGAATGCCTGTCCTACATCTTCCTGTGGGTGGAAGGGAGGAAGGGCGTGCTGCATCTGGCCTGTAAGAGGCTAAAGATCTCCACAGTAGCTATCCAGACCATTGTGAATGTTCTGGAAATGCTGGACCTGGACTGCGTGGAGGAAGTGGGGGTGTGCTGTGCCTGGAAGCTGTCCACTCTGGCCATGTTCGCTCCTTACCTGGGCCGAATGAAAAATCTTCGCAAGTTCCTTCTCTCTCACATCTGCGTGTCTACCTCCATTTCCCCCGAGGAGGAGGAGTGGCTGGTCAGCCAGTTCACCTCTCAGTTTCTCAACCTGCACTGCCTCCAGTTGCTCTCCATGGACTCTGTCTCCTTCCTCAATGGGAAAATGGACCAGGTGCTCAGGTAAGGAAGCATGGAGAGCTTTCCCTATAGACCACAACAAAGCCTTCGCGTTGAGCAGTTTGGTGATGTAGCCCGAGCGAGGGTTGTCTGCGTAAGGAGCTGTGGGGCTGTGGGCTGAGCCAGTCCCACAGTGACGGTGCCAGGCCTTGGTTGAGCAGACACTGAGTGCAGCACACTGGGTATTGACCTTTATCAGGTGGACAGAAAGACCATGGAGCAAATGATCCACTCTACCCCAGGGCTCCCTAACCTAACCACTTCTGGTTTTAACAACCAACTCCTTGGTTTCTCCCTAGCTGCCTGGAGGGCCCCCTGAAGACCCTGTCTATCACCGACTCCGAGCTTTCAGAACCAGACTTGAAGTCCCTGTCCCAGTGTCGAGGCATCCGACAGCTCAAGCACCTGAACCTGAGTGGTGTCGCACTGACCGACATAAGTCCTGAGCATCTGCGAGTCCTGCTCGAGCGGGTTTCAGCCACCCTGAAGACCCTGGACTTGGAGAACTGTATGATTGTAGACTCCCAGCTCAGTGCCTTCTTGCCTGCCCTGAGCAGCTGCTCCCAGCTCACCACATTCAACTACTTAAGGAATCCCATCTCGGTGGCTGTTCTGGAGCACCTGCTCTGCCACACCGCCAGGCTGAGCTGCTTAAGCCTGGAGATGTATTCTACCCCCTGGGAGATTTATGGTGCCCAGGGTGCGGCCCACTACAAGAGGCTGGAACAGCTTCGGGAGGAGCTGAGCAAATCAATGATGCCACTAGAACACCCCAAGACGGTCTGGTTCAGCATTATTCCCTGTCCACCTTGTGGCAACCAGGCCATATAAGTCAGGGCCCCAGCTGCCTCGGGGCTGATGCCCTGTCTAACTGGGTATTTGTGTGTAAAACGATTCCTTCTAGCTCTTGAAAGCAAAATTCGCTGGTATAGAGGAATCATGAAGAGAACACAGAACCTGCAATCTTAGGGGTAGGGGTCGGGGACTAGTTAGGTAGCAAAGGCAAACCTCAGAGAGAGAAATGTTGACCTGAGGAGTTGATGTCCTTTGGCACATGTGTACTCAGAAATAAGAGGTGAAGTTTCTAAATAAAGAAACACTTGGGGGGGGGGTTACTTTATGGGTGGGGGTTAAAAAAAATGCCCACGTGTTCTAGACCCTTCAGGCTATAGGGTGAATGGGATACACCATGTTGCAGCTTTGCAGGCCAAAGCCACCAGCAGCCACCACCTTCATCTCCAGCTCCGAGCCCTGGAGGGTTTGCCCACCACTAGTCCCATCCATCCAAGAAGGCTGCTGTTTGTCAATTCTGGACAGCTTCCCTGAAAAGAGCTTCCAGGTGCCGAGAACTACCACAGGCAAAGCGGGAAGGGGGAGGTTTGAACTTAAGTAGGCAGCAACCCTCCACCATGCTTGAAAATCGGTAAAGCAGGCGCTCAGTGCAGTTAAGGAACGTCTTTGTTAGTCCTAAGGTACCTAGGTCTCAGCTGACCACCATGAACAGACTTACTCATCTTCTGACTTGTATTTGGTCTACCGCTGATGCAGACCTCTTGACTGATGCAGACCTCAATGACTGGCCCTATTGTACTGGGAATGGGTGGCTTCATTAGTATGTAACTGGGGATTAAATGTAGGACTTTGTGCATGCTAGCCCAATGCTCTCCCACTATGAACCTCTAACGCATTGCATTGCTTGGTGTGTATGTTGGATTTAAGGGGGTTTTCATTGTTTAAATAAATGTGTGACAGATCTTTTTTGTTTTTGTTCTTGATTGTTTTTTGAGACAGGGTGTCTCTACGTAGCCTGGACTGTCCTGGGATTCACTGTGTGGACCAGGCTTACCTCAGACTTCCAGAGATCTGCCTACCTCTGCTTCCCAAGGGCTGTGATTAAATGCTATCACCAGCCAGGCTTGGAGGCACACACCTCAAATCCCAGCACTAGGAGGCAGAGGCAGGTGGATCTCTGGGAGTTCGAGGCCAGCCTGGTCTACAAAGCACGTCCAGAAATAGCCAGGCCTGTCACAAAGAGAAACCCTGTCTCAAAAACAGCAAGCAAGCAAGCAAGCTACACCACCACAACCGGCAAGAGATCTTCATGCGTGTAGACCATACTGAAATCATGGTAATCTTCCTACCTGAGCCCTCACCACCTTCACCCCAAGTGTTTGGATTATGAGAGTGATCCGTCACATCTGGCTTGGAATGGCGCGTTTTTCTGTAATTCTCTCCCATTCCCAACTGCTCTCCTGGGTATCTGGCCACTCTCTGAGTCCACACCCGAAAGGGGGTGCGCCTGTGATGTGCAGTGAAGATCAGCTCTCCAGAGAAGAGTTCATTTGGGAATTACAAAGATTATCGCAGCTTGGGCTGTTCCTGCTTGGCCAACATGGGTATATATCCTAGGGCATGAGGAGGTGCAAGTTACCCACTGTGGAGAAAGGCTCACTGGTTGTATGGACTCGTGGCGGGAGTTGGTGCTGTTTCTTCAGTGACAGCAGCTGCAGTCTGGCACGCAACCCTCCGGCAAGGCATTGGAAACAGGACGGCTCTGAGGAATTCTCCCGGGCACAGGGCTCTATCCTCATAACAGTCCGGGTGAATGCAGGCAACTTCCACCAGGGCACACCCAAACCCTCCCCAAAAGCTGAAGGGGACTCCCAGCTAGCTGGAGCCTCTAGACCTCCCCAGACCATGTCTCCCATTCTACCGGGTTGCACCCCTTTTTGGCCTAACCTAGTTGTTCCTGGAAAAGACAACTAAGTCCCCTGGAACCTAAGCCTAAGATCACACAGGCATGGAGCAGTTTGTCTAAGGTTCTATTATACTAAAATTATTGTATCCTTTTGAGACTCGATCATGTCAATGAAAAATCTTTCTACATAATGAGTTCTTCCCCGATTCCTATCAAGAAAAACAAAGCCATGCCCTTTTATTAATACTGACAAGATCTCAAGTAGTCCAGGCTGACCTTGAACTCCGGTCGCCAAAGATGATCTTGAACTTCTGACCTCCTTTGACCTCTGCTTCCCTAGTGCTGGGATTACAGATGTGTGTCACCACATTAGGTTTATGGGGTGCCGAGGACTGGACCTAGGGACCCATGAATGCATTTGAGCTGTGTCTCTAGCCCAAGACCAAGTTTTTCTTTTTTTTTAAGATTTATTTATTTCATTTGACTTGTATAAGTGTTTCGCATGCATGCATATGCACCATGTTTAGGCAGAGCCCACAGTGGTTAGGAGAGGGCACCATATCCCCTGGAACTAGACTGTTAATGGGTTGCCGTGTGGCTTCTGTCTGGGAACTGAACTCGGGTCTCCTGCAAAAGCAGCACACATTCCTAATCACTGAGCCATCTCTCTAGCCTCCCCCGCCCCAGGTAGGTTTGGGAGAACACAGGATTCAAGGATGAATAAAAACAAGATTGCCTGTGGACAAATGTGGCTCTAAATAAATGATTCCTACTGAGTTCCCCAGCTGAGGCCCGAGGGTTATGGGCCCGGGGAATCTGAAGCATCAAATGGGGATACTGATCCACAGCAGATGACGGGGGCCCTTCAAGGAGCTTATGCACGTTCAGGGCTGGGTAGGCACCGAGAGCTCAGGAGGCAGGAGGCGCATCCCTTCCCTCTTTATTCCTTTTCCACGCTTCAGTTTGCCCTGTTTCTGCTAAATGAGGGGAAGGCAGAGTCACAGGTACAAGATGGGCCTGGCCTTTGACATGTGGCCACCGTTAAACCATTACTCAGCCCCAAAATGGGGCACTAAGTCCTCAGTGATTGGAAGAAAACTTTACAAGCTATGGGATTTGAGTGCCATCTTCTGGTAGGCCAAACCAAA
Source organism: Psammomys obesus (assembly GCF_907164565.1). Classification (NCBI taxonomy): domain Eukaryota; kingdom Metazoa; phylum Chordata; class Mammalia; order Rodentia; family Muridae; genus Psammomys; species Psammomys obesus. The sequence continues at coordinate 20,863,895 of NW_026591598.1, read as the reverse complement.
TGGCATAAATGAACACTGGAAGACTACACGGTATTTTTAAAAGCCTGTTACTGGGTAGCACATGATAGCCTATGCTTTTAATCTCAGCAGAGGCAGAGGCGGGCTGAGCTCTGTGAACTCCAGGCCAAGCTGTAGCAATTCTCTCTTATATTTATATTATATTATACTATCTATGCTATACTATTATATTATTATATTATATACATTTATGTAATGTGAAAAGTTGTATAAATAGTTGTGTTGTGGTTTACATAAAGAATCTTAAATTTTTTGTTTTGAAGCCAGGTGTGGTGGCACACACCTTTAATCCTAGCACTCTGGGAGGCAGAAGCAGGCAGATCACTGTGAGTTCAACGCTACACAGAGAAACCCTGTCTTGAAAAACAAACAAACAAAAGTTTGCTTTGAGACAGGGTGTCCTTTTGTAACCCAGGCTATGGAAGTTGCTATGTAGATCAGGATGCCCTTGCCTCAACTTCCTGAGCACTAGGGTTAAAGAGATATGCCACCATGCCCAGTGTGTCCTTTTAAACTTATAAAAGAAGTTTATGATTTTTAAATAGAGGTTGAACCCACTTAAAATTATAAAGGAAGTTTTGTTCTCTTAAATAATGCAATGCTTATAAAAACGTTAAACTTTGTTTTCTTTAAGTAGATTTTAAACACCAATGCATAAGCATTGTTTCCGTAATAAAAAGTAGTCTGGTGTGCGGTGCTCACAACTGCAATCCCAGCACTCAAGAACATGAACCTGGAGGCTACAAGAAAGTTCTAGGTCAGCCTGGGACTGAGTGAGACCCTGCCTCAAACAAACAAACAAACAAACAAACAAACAAACAAACACTTAGAGGTAGAGGCAGGCCAGTCAGTTCAAGTGCCTTCGTAGTCATGCCTGGGCCGCCCGAGGCAGCCATAAACAAACCAAACCTTCAGTGGGACCACCAATATGGTGCAGCGGGTAAAGGCATTTGCTCTCTGTGGGCCTGGCGACCAGTGTTTGGTCCCCAGAAGCCATGGGAAGGCAGGAGAGAACTGACCCCACATAGCTGTCTTCTGGGCACGCATGCATGCCCAACACACACACACACACACACACATACACACACACACACACACACACACACACACACAGCAATAAATAAGTTGAATACTTAAAAATCTTCAGTGCTGCAAAAACCAAACCCAAGGCAACTGTGGGCTTTTTGTTGTCCCCTTATTTTTACCATTTCCATGTAACTTTTTCTGTTGTTGATTTTCTTGGAAAGGGTCTCATTATGTAGCTCTGCTGTCTTGTCATTCACTATGTAGACCAGACTATCCTCAAACTCACAAACTCACCCACCCTGGCCTTCCCAGAGCTGGGATTAAAAGTGTGCACCACCATGGCCCATCCCACGTGACAATTTTAATTGTGTTTCTTACTCAGGTTTGTTCTCATCCTCTCAAGCTTGAAAACAGCCTTTTGTCCTTGCCAGCTCCCTGCAGATTCTTCACCATTCAGCTATGGACGTGATTCGCTCCCCTCCGATCCCCACCCGCTGTGGAATCCAGCCTGTCAGGGGGAGACTGCCCCTCCACAGACACGGGCATGTCTGTCACGCTGCTGTCCCACAGCTTGCACCTGAGAGCAGCTGCTGTTTCACAGCACATGGAAGTCTCTACAGTCAACATGGACATTTCACTAAGTCCTGGGAGCATGCACATGTATACAGAAAGGGCACTCAGGAGGCAGGAGCAAAGGATCATGAGTTCCCAGCCAGCCTGGGTTACTTAATTAAACTGTCTTGAAACAGAGTGATGTGTCAGTGCTTAAGAGGACCCTTGCAGAGGACCCAGGGTTTGGCCCCCCACAATGTAGTTCCCAGACAACCATAACTCCAGTTCCAGGAGGTGTATGATGGCCGCAGACCTCTGCAGGCACCAGGGCACACATGGTACACATACACAGATACATCAGGCAAAACAGTCACACATAAAGCAATAATGATAATAATTAGTTCAAAAAATCTCCATCTACAAAAAGACAAGAGAAGGGCAGGGGGAGGTGAAGGAGAGAGGACAAGAGGAGAGAGAAGGCAGGGTGGACAGAGGAGGACTGGGGATGTGGATCCATTGAGGAAATGCTTGTGTGCACACTTATAGTTTCAACACTCAGGAGGTGGAGGCAGGAGCATCTGGTACAACTCTGAGAGTTTGAGAAAAGACTCCAACTTTAAAAATCAATTAAGAGCCGGGTGATGGTGGCATAAGCCTTTAATCCCAGCACTCCTTGGAGGCAGAGGCAGGCAAATCTCTTGAATTCTAGACCAGCCTGGTCTACAGAGTGAGTTTCAGAACAAAAAGCTACACAGAAAAACCCTGTCTGGAAAAACCAAAAATAAAATAATAAAAACAACAACAATAGTAAAAATAAAATAAATATAGCAGGGTGACAATGTAAGCCTTTTTTTAATTTTTTCTTTCTTTTTTTTATTTTTTGTATTTTCAAGACAGGGTTTCTCTGTGTAGCTTTGGCTGTCCTGGGCTTGCTTTGTAGACCAGGCTAGCCTCAAACTCACAGAGGCAGCCTTCCTGTGCCTTCCAGAGTGCTGGGATTACAGGCATGCACCATCATGCCTGGCTGATAGTGCAAACCTTTTAACTCAGCACTGACAGGTAAATCTTTTGTGAGTGCCAGGACACTACCTAGTGAAACTCTCAAATAAACAATCAAAACAAACAAACAAAACCGACAACAAAAAACTGAAGCATAGTGAAACTCTGAGAAACCAGAACAAAACAAAACAAATGGGGGTTTTGGTGGCACATGCCTTTAATCTGGGCACTGACACTCTAGGGTCCCAGGCCTAGAGGCAGATGGGCCTCTGTGAGTTCCATATCAGCCTGTTCTGCTTAGCCGGCTCCAGAACAGCCAGTGCTAGATACAGAGACCTTGTCCCAACCCCCTTCCCTCATACACACAAAGGTAAATTAAAAAAAAAAAAATCATTACCAACAAAACAACACACACATAGAAACTAAACCAATAAGCTGGTTTCTACCTTGTCAGCCTCTTAAGCCTAAAGAGATTTAACATCTCAAGTATGTGGGACACCTATTGGACCTTTGAGCCGCTGAAGGGAGATCACATTTAAAGGAGAAGGTCAGGCAAAGGGCTCTGGATCCGATCTGTTTAATTTTATGTGCATTGGTGTGAGGGTATCAGACCACCTGGAACTGGAGTTATGGACTCCAGGTGTGAGCTGCCATGTGGGTCCTGGGAGTTGAACCTGGGTCCTTTTCTCTTAACCACTGAGCCATCTCTCCAGTCCAAGAATGACTTACGAGATCCTTTGCAGAAAGCCTGGTGCCACAACAGCAACAGAAATCATTTAAGGAACTAGTGAAGGTCTCTCTGGGACTCACAAGGGGGGAGAAAAAGGGAACAGAGATCTGCCTGCCTTTGCCTCCCTAGGGCTGAACAGGTACATATCTGAAAGGAAGTTTTGCAAAACAATGGTATTGACCTTGCCCTTATCTATTCACAGGGAGTCCCAGAACTTCTCAAGAGAATTGTAAAAGACTAATATTAAGCTAATTAGCCTTATTATATGTAATGGAAAACTTTGTCAACTAAGAAACAATGCCAAAAGCCTGATATAGTGGCACACACCTATCGTTTAGCATTTGTAGGACAGAGGCAAGAGGATAAGGGGTTCAAAGTCACTCTCAGCTACACAGAGTTCTAGGCCAGCCTGGGCTACAAGAGACAAAGACACACACTGGCTGGGGAGAGCATATTTGCCTAGCATGCATGAGACCTGGCACAGTGGCCCTGTACCAAACACACAGACATATTAGCACTAGCATCTAAGCTCGCCATTTAGATCATCGGTTCTCAACCTGTGGGTCTAGACTCCTTTGGGGTCACATATCAGCTATCCTGGATATCAGATATTTCCATTATGATACATAACAGCAGCAAAATGACAGTAGAAACGGAATAATTTTATAGGGGCTCACCTTGACATGAGGAACTATGTAAAAGGGTTGCAACATTAGGAACTTGGAAAAGCGCTGATTTAAGAGGTGAAGATGAAGGTGGGATGTGGGTCAGGAACTTAAGGTCAACCTTGGCCAGCTAGCAAGTTTGAAGCAGAAGTGAGCTACAGGACACACTTCCTCTGGGCGGGTGGGCAGGATAATGAAAAGAAAATCATGACTGGATGGATGAACTTGTCTTGGGCTAGCTGAGATAACATTCCTTTTGTTTTTGCTGATATGATTAAGTATAGCAACTGGTTTCTTTTGATTGTGGTTCTTTGTTTTGTTTTCCAAGACAGTTTTGCTCTGTGTATCTCTGTGGAACTAGCTCTGCAGACCAGGCTAGCCTCAAACTCACAGAGATCTGCCTGCCTCTGCCTCCCAAGTGCTGGAATTAAAGGCAGGCCAGAGTTCCAGCTCAGGAACCCATGTAACATAGATGGTACGCAAGGTCCTATGACGCCTATTCACGTGAGATAACACTTTACCACTCCCACCTACATCCTACACAGCCCAGGAAATAAACTGCCTAGCTTGTTGGTTTTTTGTTTTTTTTTTTTTTTTGAGACTGCATTTCACTATGTAGGCTGGCCTGAAACTTGCAGATTCACCTACTCTGCCTCCTGAGTGCTAGAGTTGGAGTATGCCTGCCACCACACCCGGCAACTGAAAGAAAAGAAAGTCAGAGCTGGGTGTGGAACGCAGGCCATAGTCTCCATGTCTGTTTCTGTTTCTTTGTTTATGTTTTTTTTTTTTTTGTTATTGTTGTTGTTGTTTTTGTTTTTAGACAGGGTTTTTCTCCAAGGACACACTTTGTAGACTAGGCTGGCCTTGAACTCACAGAGGTCCACCTGCCTCTGCCTCCAGAGTGCTGGGATTAAAGGTGTGTACCACCCACCCAGTTCACAAATGTTTTGAATTTCACTGTGTCCCTTTCCCTTAATACGGAGGAAGACAAAATGCCCTAACAGGATTGCTGGGTGGGGATTCAAGCATCTAATCAGAAAGCAGCAGGTTGTATTAGGAGCGCCAGCTGTAGAGGGGTGCTTGGGTAGGTGTATAAAAGCTTTCGAGGAGCCAGAGGAGACAGTCCAGGAGCTTGGAGTCACACCTGGCCAGGCTGGGATAGCGCGCTGTCACATCTGGTAAGTCACTGTCATCCATAGAGACACCTCTTTTCTCCACAATTTGAAGCCCTTGGTGGTGCCAGCCTACAATTTCACTTACTGCTTTCGTGTGTGTGTGTGTGTGTGTGTGTGTGTGTGTGTGTGTGTGTGTGTACACGTGTGCTCCTGTTCTCACGAGTATGTGGCCCCGGAGTTCGGGCATTAAAGGCATGCAGCGCCCAAAACTACACAGGGACCTTATCTTGAAAGAAAAAAATGTGGGGACATGTGAGGAATGCTTTCCTGGTCCCAAAGAACCATTAACATCTTCATCAGCACAGCAGCTGTGGTTTCTTGATCATGCCTAGTGACCTTCCATCTAAGGGATACTAGACCTCACCTGAGGGGCCAGGGGCCTATGCCCCCATCCCAGCTGTATGCAGTTAAGCCCTAACTGCGCCCCGTGGCCTCAGGGGGCTGAGTGTCTTGGAAGGGGAAGGTTAGCTGAAGGAAGGACTGTGTGTTTGCAGATATGGTGATGTCATGTTGGGGTCATTTGGGCTCCTGTACAAAAAAGCCTGATACACTCGTTGGTTGACCAAGCTGGACTTGGGTGGGAAGCTCACTTCAGTAGCCATTGGTGTTTTACCTGGGGTGATTAATTATTTGCCCACATCTCCCCAGGGAATAGGGTGGAACTTAGCCTAGACAAGCTAGGCAATTGCTCCCTCACTGAGCCACATTCCAGGCCTAATTTGACCTGTTGATGAGTTTGCTTACTTATGCATTTATTTGCTTGTTTTTTGAGGGGGGAGGTTGGTTTTTTGAGACAGGGCTTCTCTGTGTAGCCTTGGCTGTCCTGGACTACCTCCCCAAGTGCTGGGATTACAGGCATGCACCACCTTGCCCTGAAGGCTGAATCTTAACTATGTAGCCAGGGTGGAAATTCTGTAGATATGTAGATAGATAAGGCAAACCTTGAACTCAGATTTGCTTACCTCTCCAGTGCTGGGATGAAAGGTATGGACCAACAGACCTTGCTTCCAGCCAGATTTTTTTTTTTTTTGGAGACAGGGTTTCTGGCCTTGAACTTGCTATGTGGTCCAGACTGGCCTTGAACTCAACAATATGATGATAATAAACCAATAAATAAAAATTTAGGAGCACATCCCAGCAACCACATGGTGGCTCACAACCATCTATATTGGGATTTGATTACCTTCCTCTTCTGGCATGCAGCATACATGCAGGTAGAACACTCATACAAAAAAAAATTCGGGGCAGAACAAGCTTTCGTTGTACTGCATTCTCAGCCCCAAAATGAAAACTTTGAGAATGTGTCTGCCTCAGGTTTTCTGTACATTTTTATTTTTTTTAATTTTTTGACAGGGTCTCTCATGTAGCCCTAGCCTGGAATTTTCTGTGTAGACCAGGCTGGCCTCAACTCAGATCTTCCTGCCTCTGCCTCCCAAGGGTCCAGATTAAAGGCCTGCGCCATCACATCTGACAGTTTTCTGTAGGCTTTAATGAAAAGTGTACAACTTGGCAACTTGGCTGGTCCTGTAATACCAGTCCACAGGCCCAGGCAGGAGGATTTCCCTGAGTTTGAGACTAGCCTGGGCTACGAAGTTTCAGGTGGGGCTACAGAGTGAGGCCTCCATCTTAGAAAATAAAGTTAAGATTTTGGAGTTGTAAGCCTCCCAATGACCTGGTTTCTGTCCACGCCGAACTTTCAACACAATAGACATAGCTCCACACCCACTGCTTCCTTCTCTGAACTTGGAAAGTCATTAACCACTTCCTGTCTAAAGTCTACTAAGGCATGTCATTTTGTCACTGGGAATCTACCAAGCATATGGAATGCCGCCCAGACTCATCACAGTAGTTCTCGGACTATGAGGAAGAGTGGTTGCTTCTGTAGAGGACCCGGTGTGATGCCCAGAACCTGCATAGCTCAGCCATCCATAACCCCAGTTCCAATGGATGAGGTCTGTGGGCACTGCATGATAATAAACGTAGATAGATAAACGTAGTGCTTAGAACACCTTAATTTAGATGGGCAGTGTTGATGAATACCTTTAATCCCAGCACCCTGAAGGCAGAGGTCCATGATTCTATCTTTTTTTTTTTTTTTTTTTTTTTTTTTTTTTTTTTTTTTTTTTTTTTTGAGACAGGGTTTCTCTGTGTACTTCTGGCTGTCCTAGAACTCATGGAGGCCATGTTGACTTCAAACTCAAATCAGCATGGCTCTACCTCCTGGGATTAAAGATGTGCAGCACCATGTTGCCTTTGATTACACATGTTTGAGTGTTTGTCTTCATGTATACACGGGTACCAGGTTTGTGCCCAGTGCCTGAGGTGTATAGTTAGCTTCCAGGGTCCTCAGGACTCACTTCCCACTGGAAATAGAATCCGATATCAAACTGGTTGGGAATGATGTGGGCTGTGGCCACTGATGCTTGAGAGATGATAGATACTGCAACCATCAGGGAGCAACCTGACTTTGTGCTTGCTGGAACATTGAGTGGAATGAGCAGGACTGTGGCCGTGCTCCTGTGATGGATGAGGAGGGCTTTGTAAGCATTGACATACATGATAATAGATGGCTTTTTCTAGGTACTTCTCCGGGATCTTTCCCTCTGAAGAGCCACCAAGATGAGCAGCAACATGCCACTCTCACTCCAGGAGTTGACTACACAGAACCTGCTGAAGAATGAGCTGTTGGCTGACAATGCTTTGCAGATCTTGCCCAAAATGTTCTTACCACAGCTGTTTAAGCAAGCCTTTGAGGGTAATCATGTCAAGGCTGTGAGGACAATAGCATCTTCCTGGCCCTTCCCCCGCCTCCCACTTGGAGTTCTGAAGAGGAGGACAACCTACATGGAGACCCTAGCTGTCCTAGAGGAGATTGATAAATTGCTTGTCCAGAAGGTTCGCCCCAGGTGAAGACTTGGGTGCCCTGGGGGGATGGGGTGGGGAGTCCCAGAGAATCCAGAGCAGAGATGGGAGTCAAGTGGGGAAGTGGGACAAGGGTAGAGCAGAGGCTTCTGATGGCACCAGCTTGGAGAACTACAGAGGCTTTGGCCATTGCTGAGTTGCCTTGGAAAAGGCTGTGGAGCGGGCAGGACTCATGGTGGTTGCAGCAGTGGCTGTAGGAATGCTCCTGCTCTCTACAGTTATTAGAGCTGGGACGGAAATACACTGAAGGCTATGGAGAAAAGACCGGAAGGAAGGTCAGCTTTAGGGCTGGGATAAAGACACTTCAGACATTGTGTCCTTGCCTAGCTGCTGAGACTTCTTTCTTTCTTTCTTTCTTTCTTTCTTTCTTTCTTTCTTTCTTTCTTTCTTTCTTTCTTCTTCTTCTTCTTCTTCTTCTTCTTCTTCTTCTTCTTCTTCTT
>NW_026591598.1:20821167-20855358 GCF_907164565.1 Psammomys obesus | reverse complement strand
TTCTTCTTCTTCTTCTTCTTCTTCTTCTTCTTCTTCTTCTTCTTCTTCTTCTTCTTCTTCTTCTTCCTCTTCCTCTTCCTTTCTGTCTTTACACACAGGGATTACCAGCTGCAAGTACTGGATTTACGGTCTGTGGGTCAGACCTATATGGATGTGTGGTCTGGATCCATGGATGACTGGTTACCGAAGACCACGAGTGAGACTCAAGCAGTGCCGGGCCCCTCTACGACAGAAGCGACTCAGCCCTTGAAGGTGGCTGTGAACTTGTATCTCAGGGAAGCCTGCCCGGGCAGGATGTTCTCCTACCTCATTCAGTGGCATAATAGGAGGAGAGGGCTGTTACAGCTGTACTGTAATGAGCTTCAGATTTGGTCCCCGTGCCTTCAGAACTACAGGAAGCTCTCCCAGAAGGTGAACCTGGAGTATGTAGAAACCCTGGCCCTTCATGAGTCCTACAATCCAGCCTTCTTGTTTAACTTGGCTCCATATATGGGCCGCATGAAGAACCTGCGTAAACTCACTCTCTCCAACATCCTCGCAGATAGCTACATCTCCCCAGAGAAGAAGAGGAGCATCATCAGCAGGTTCACCTCACACCTCCTCAGGCTGGAACACCTCCAGAAGCTGCATCTGGATGCTGTCGGCTTTCTTGAGGGGCACCTGCTCTGGCTGCTTGGGTAAAGACATGCTCTGCAGAGCAAAGCACAGCTTGGGTCCTTTATATTAGTGGGCGCTTGCTACCTGTGGCCACTGGGAGATTGACATCAGGCAGGGCATTGCTTTAAGTGTGCTCTGGCCTGGGGAAAGGTCTCACATAACCAGGAATGGGAGGGAGCAGGTCTGATCTGGGGTTGGTGGTCTGGAAAGGGTTCTATCCTAAGAAGCCTGTTAGAAATCAGTGAGATCTGGTTTCTTCCTTAGCACAGCTGAACTAAGAGGGGAAGGGACAGCTGAAGAGGTCACTAGATAATTCAGTCAGAAGGTGTACACCTGAAGAGCTCAGGCGCTATTTACTTACTTACTTATCTATTTATTTATTTATTGTTTCTGGGGCAGGGTCTCTTTGTAGTCTTAGCTGTTCTAGACTCTAGTTATACCCTAGGACCTTTCTTATTTTTTTTCTTTTTGAAACTGGATTTCTCTGTGTAGTCTTGGCTGTTCTATAGACCAGGTTGGCCTCAAATTTACAGAGCTCTGCTTGCCTCTGCCCCCACCCCCCAATGCTGGGATTAAAGGCATGTGCCGTCTTCATTATGCATATATTTGTTTTTTTCAAGACAGGGTTTCTTTGTGATTGCTGTCCTGGAACTCCCTCTGTAGACCAGGCTGGCCTCCAGCTCACAGATCCCACTGCCTCTCAGGTGCTGGAGTTAAAGGTTTTTTTTCTCTATGCCCAGTTACCATACCGAGTTTTGATAGTTTGGAGCCTGGGTAGGGGGTAGGCAGTTGGGAACTGCATGGCAGTGAAGTTGAATAAGGGTGCGATTGTGTGAAGCACAGGGAGCCGGGACAAAGACAGGATGTGTCCAGGACGTGGTGCTCAGTGGGCCTTGCAAGGTTGTGGCCAGACCTTGCCTTGGTCAGTCCTCTCTGTGTGCCCTGCTAGGCTAGCCAGCACTCACTTGACAGTGAAGGAAGTATGCTGTTAAGGATGGTAGCAGGCCTCAGTGTAGATTTTAGTGTGTAGCCATCACTGGGTACTGATCTGCCACACAGTTATAAAGATTTTAGCCCACATGGTCCTCCTGTGTCATTCCTGGTCGGTCATTCTCCTATACCGGGCATCATTTCCGAAAACTGTCTGCTTGTTTTCCTCATTAGATCTGTGAAGACAACCTTGGATGACCTGGCAGTGACCCACTGTAAACTCTCCGTGTCCGAATGGAACCGTCTTTCTGAGTTCCCGTGTGTCAGTCGGTTGCAACACCTGAGTCTGGGAAAAGTCAGATTGACTAATTTAAGCCCTGAGCCCCTCCGAGTTCTGTTAGTAAATGCCGGACCCACCCTGGTGACCCTGGACTTGGAGGACTGTCACATTGGGGATGGCCATCTCTCTGCCATCCTACCTGCCCTGAGCAGCTGTTCCCAGCTCACTGACTTCAGCTTCTACGGGAACCAAATCTCCATGGTTTTCCTGAAGGACCTACTACAGCACACTGCCAGCTTGAGATGCCTAAAGCTGGAGCTGTACCCTGTCCCTCAGGAGAGCTATGACTCCAGGGGTATTCCTCGCATGAAGAGCATGCGCCAACAGTGTGATGAGCTTCTGGATATGCTGAAAGCCATTAGGGAGCCAGTGAGGGTCTTTTTTGGTACTGACCGCTGTAATCGATGTGGCAGTCGCTATATCTACAACAAAACCAAGATGTGTGACTGTCGTCGAAGATCTTACTAGTTGTGTGCAAATACCAAAAGTTCTGAGGTACGCACTGGGAGATGAATGGCAAGGCACAAGTGTCTGGTCAGAGGACTGCTGCCCCAGGTTGAATGGGAAATGTGTCTTTCCTATTTGGATGATTAAAATGGTTTACAGTTTTTAAAGCTAAGAAATTTCTGTAAACAGTCACATAAAGTAAAATAAACTGGAGTTGCTCTCACAATCTCCCATCTCAAGCTTGTGGCAGATGCGTGAACCCAACCGTGTCATCTAGAGAAGGTGGTGAATGATGGAGTGTATTGCAGATACAATCCAGGATACATGGGACATAAGGCACCATTGGCACAGTGAAAAGATTCACATAGGAGGAAATGGAAAAGGTGTTGGGGTAGGCAACACAGTTCTGAAGGGCTATATATTACACATACACACCCGCCCCAAACTTAAGATTTGTAAAGATTTGTTTTGGAGCATGAGTGTCTTGTGTGTGTGTGTGTGTGTGTGTGGTGCCATTCATGCTTGGTACCTGTGGAGGCTAAAAGAGGGGAACTGGAGTTACATGGAGTTGTGAGCTGGGTATGCTGGGAACCACAGTCAGATCCTCTGCCAAAGCAGCAAGTGCTCTCAACTGCTGAGTCATTTCTCTGGTCCGTCCGATGCGCTGGAACTGGGTTACGGACAGTTGTGAGCTGCCATGTGGGTGCTGGGAATTGAATGAAGGCCCCTGAAGAGCAGCCAGCACTCTTAACCACTGAGTCATCTCTCCAGCCCAAAACTTTTAAAGATTTTGTATGTGGGATGTAATACATGCCTGAGTTCTAGGCCAGCGAGTGCTACAAAATGAGACTATAAAATGTGACAGGAGTGCAGGTGCTAAAAGAGGTCAGAAAAAATGGGGGTGGAGGTGGGGGACATGTGTATGCCTTTAAAGCCAGAAAATTCTAGTCTCCCTTGAAACTAGAGCTGGCCTTACGGACAGTTGTAAGCCACCTGTGTGGCTGTTGGGAGCTAAATTCTGGTTCTCTGCAAGAACAAGTGCTTTAACTGCTGAGCCACCTCTCCACTCCCATCTCTTCCCCATTTAGTTTCTGAACTCCAGACAGAAGCCTTTGTCCGCTTGTTTTTCTATCTGGGTACTTGGTGCCATGGCATAAGTGTGGAGGTCAGGGAATGAAGTACAAGGGAAAGTTCTTTGTCAAAGGAACTTTCATCTGTTTTAATTGTCATCTCAGTGGCTTACTGCCTCTTTTTTTCTAACCTAGGCCTAGAACATTTGCAGCCTGTGAGACTTAACTGCTTAATAAGCTCAGCTGTTCTTCCTGAGCTCTTGACTGGCTGGTTCAACTCAGCTCTTCTGCCTCAAACTCCTCCCCCAGCTGACTCATTCAATCTGGCTTTTCTCTTAGCCTCTCTCTAAATTGCTCTGCTTGGCATCAAACTAACTCCAGCAATGTGTTCTAATCTTGTGGCTCCTCATTTTCTGGCTCATTCGGTCTTCACCTGAGTTCTCCCTCTCTGCAACTTGTCTATTACTGTCCCAGTAAAACTGCCTCCTCCCTCTCTGTTTGCTCCTTAAGTAGTTTCCCTTTCCTCTATTCATGAGAGTTGGGCATATCCTATTCCATCTCTGATGCATCACCTTTTCTGCCAGTTAGTTACGCATCAATTTCAGGGGCTTCCTTCTACAAACTATCTTTCCCTTCACTGTTTGGGTTTAAAGGTGTGTACCACCACACCTGGACCTAAGCTTTTCTTTACCTGAAACTTCCTCTATACCAGGCTGGCCTTGAGCTCACAGATCTGCTTGCCGTCGTCTCCTGGGTTAAAGGCGTGTCTCTATCCCAGCTGGCTCACACAGACCTAGAAGGTCTTTGGATGTGATCTCTTGCCAGAGCAGCCGTGTTCTGATTTAACTTTCTTCTGCAGTTCGTTTTTCACCATGTGTGTCATGGGTGTTGAAACAAGTCATTAGTCTAGGCAGCAAGTATGTTTTCCTACTATGCCATCTCCCTGGCCCACAGATCTAAAATAATGCTTGTATTTTCCAGTCTGTCCTTTGAGATTTCCATGCATGTAATGTTCTTTAAGCATCACTACCGATCTCCTGCCATCTTCCCTGGAGCCCTTCCCCAAAACATATCCCAGTCCCTTCTTAACTCCATGTCCTTTAAAAAAAAAAAAAAAAGCCCTGGGGTGGAGAGAGAGTTCAGAGGTTAAGAACACTCACAGCTCTTGCAAAGTACCCAGGTTCCCCACCCAATATCTACCTGGTGTGATTCCCAGTCTCTAGGTTCATGGGATCTGATGTCCTCTTCTGGATTCCCTGAGCTCTAGGCACACATGTGAAGCACATTCCATGCAGGTGTTGCTTGTAAGAACTGTGGGGTTGGGGGTTTAGCTCAATGGCAGAGGCCCTGGGTTCGGTCCTCAGCTCTGGAAAAAAAAAAAAAAAAAAAAAAACTTCTATATGGGTAACCAGATGTTCAAATAAAAGGGAGCCTCCTTGACCTTGTGACCATCATGCCAGTAAGTTCTTTCACTACGAATGGGACTTACAGGCTCCTCCCCCTGTCTATATGGCATTTTCAGTGGCATGTTGTTGTGCAACCCACTGCGGAGAGAAACTTCTGATCAAGGCTCAAAGCAGCACTAATGGATGGGTATAAGAATGTTTAGGATAGTGGTTCTCAACCTTCCTAATGCTGTGACCCCTCGTGTTGTGTTGACCCCAAACCATCATTTTTCTTTGTTGTTATATCACTGTAATTTGGTTACTGTAAAAAAAAAAAAAATTCTGTTTTCTGATGGTCTTGGGTGAACCCTGTGAAAGGACCTCCAGAGGTGGGGGGCTCACAGGTGAGAGCTGCTGGATTAGAAGCTGAGGACATTTCTCAGTGTTTAGAGTATAAATGGTTCACAGTAGACTGAAGTTTGATTGCTGGCACCCACATCTGGTGGCTCACAGCTGCCTGTGACTGCAGCTCCAGGAGATCTAATGTCAATTTCCGGCCACAGAAGGCACCCACAGACAAACACATAAATGAATACTGACAAATATGTGCAGTTTGATAAGGGGACCGTTTACTGAAAGAGCTGTAGCTCCCCCCAACCTCCGGCCTATGACCTACGTAGCTCTGAGCTTTTGACCAGCTGTACAGTATCCTGCATGCATTTCCTCTAGAACAGGCCTTAAATCCTGTCAGATAGGGGGTGATTTCCCCCGTAACGGCCATGCCACCAATGCACTGCTATGCACTTCTTGCCTGGCAGAATGGTAGCGTTCAGAATTTACAGCTGGGGAATGCTGTTTACGTCCCTTCTCAGGAGCCGGGTACTGTCTTCAAAGCTGTGAAAGCCAGCCAGCGGGATGTTCCCCAGACCCATACTGACTTCTGTCTGTCATGCAGTCAGGAAAGAGAGTCACCCCCTCCCCCACCCCATCAGCTCAGGAGCCTACCTTGCAGGTCTCCACCTGGGCCTGGGGATACTGAAGCACCAACCAAGGAGAGTGTATGGCCTGGGCCTAGGCCTCCTAACGTAAGTACCCAATGAGTATCCTGGTGTTCATGTGTGTTCCCTAGTTAGGGCTCTGATGCATGCTTTTCAACCATTTCCCCCTGGCAAGGGGGAAACTGCCACTGAGGAAGAGGATGTGCTCAGTCCTGATGCGACTTGATGTGCAGGAATATGTAAGTGAGGGGGGAGCGCTCCCCTTTTCTGTGCGATAGGGGAGGGGGGATGGCAGAAGAGGGAGGGAGGACAGTTCAGGGAGGAGAGGAGGGAGGGGGCTACAATTGAGATGTAGAGTGAATAAGTAAACTAATTTTTTTTAAACAAAGAAGTAAACTGTGGAGGCTGGAGAAATGGCTCAGTGATTAAGAGTACTGGCTGCTCTTCCAGAAGGCCTGGGTTTGATTCCGAGCACCCACAATGAGCTAAACCATCTGCAACCCCAGTTCCAGGGGATCCAACACCCTTTACTTACCTCTGTGGGAACAAAGCACCTTAGTGTTGCATGTCCTACATACAGAACAACACATATACATAAATAAACCTAAAATCTCGCTCGATCGTTCTCAGAGACAAAGAGAGCAGCACCTTTGGTAATTCTGAGAGAGGCTCCAGGAAGAAAAGTCAGAGGACCTTTTACCTCAAGTGTGTTTTGTTCCCTGGATTGTTCTTGGACAGCTAATCTAGCCAAAGAAGTGAGATCTGGGTTCAATGAAAGAGCCTGTCTCAAAAAAGCTTAGGTGAAGAAGTTACATGACCTCTGGACTCCACATAGGCATTCACAGGCATGCACACTGCACACACTCATACCGCTCCTCCAACACAGGATGCTTTATTAAACAATGCTAAGCATGGCAGTGCAGAGCTGTGATTCTAGAACTCCATGGGCTGAGGCAAAAGGATCTTGAGTTTGAGGCCAGCTGGCCTTCTCAATTCTCCGCTTAAAAAATATTTAGGATTTTTATGATAGATAGTTAACAAAGACATGCCAAAAGCAGTGTTGGCCTTCTGAGGAAAGAGTCTCCTACGGAGCACTCAGAGGCCATCTTTGAAGCAAGAACATCATGTGCTTCTTAACTGCTGAGCCATCAAACAGGCCCTCTTCAGTTCACGACTTCACTTTTGTTCAGATTATAAGTGCGGAGGAATCCTTCAGTTTGTCCTGTTTTGTGGAAATGAGTGTCCATCTACAACAATATAAGCATGAGGACCACTAGAATATATTTTTAGTTATTTAATGTTGTGTATGCCTACACTCTACATAGTGTACCTGCCACTGGAGACTCCTGGAGGTGAGAGGTAAACTGTGGGAGTCAGTGTTCACTTTCCATCATGGGTCTCATGGATTGTCAAGTTTGCCTGCAGGTATCTTTTGCACACTGAGCAATCTTGGCTAGCCATATTTTTAATAAACCATAACAATGAAGAAACAATACAGAAAAAGGGTTTATACATTTTTATTGCTACATAGTTATTCAGACATGTGGAAACACAATGACTAGGTTCAAGGACTCATTAACAAAATAAAGACTGAGTGTACCACTGGACATTTATAATGCAATCCTTCCTTCGGGACAGGACAGGGACTTTTATCCATCTCCAAGAGGCCTTTATGAGTATGTGGCTGGCAGAGCTTGGAAGCCTTGAAGAATAACCCCCACAGTCAGGTGACCTACAGCCGGTTAGTGGCTTTTGCCAGTGACGTCAGCAATCATGGAGTACAGAAAAGAGGATAGAGTTCAAGGCCAGCATAGGCTACATGAGAGAAAGGAAGAGTGGAAGAGAAAAATGTCCTTTAGAGGTTCCTATCCAGTCCTGCATGTACAGAGCTACATTTTGAAACTGTAAAACTGTATGTGACTCCACTAGACATTTCTCCACAGTCCTATTGTTCTCTGTGTCAAAATCAGCCCCTGTGGCCTGACCCCGCTGCACACCATTCTTTCCAACACACTGATCAGTGCCAGAAGACATGTGTCCAGCAGACCTTTGATAAGAGACCTGTCCTTAGATTTGCATTTCTCAGTATCTGAAAACAACCCTCTATTTACTGCCAACAAAGGCAAAGTGTCATCTCCGCATCATAGAAAGAGCGCTGACAACATTCAAGGCAGATGTAAGTAGCAAAGGAGAAGGACTGGGGCTGCCTTACAGCGCAGAGTGTGTTCCTGAGCTCAGAAGAAAGCTGGACAAATCTGTCTATTGAGATGACATATCCTATTTCATAGCATTCCAGAGGGGCAGGGTACAACTCCAGGATCAGCTGGCCCAGGTTGGCTGTGTGACACAGAAGGTCCTTTAGGACAGCCATGGAGATGTCATTGTCATAGAAGTTGACCTTAATGAGCTGTGAGCACCGGCTCAGGGCAGGGAAGAGTGCACTGAGCTGAGAGTCGTTCATCCTACAGTGTTCCAAATCCAGGGTCTGCAGAGTGTCTGCAACACTCTCTAGGAAAATTCTGAGAGGCACAAGACTCAGGTCAGATAAAGTGACGCCTCCCAATTCCAGATGTTTGAGATGACAGAGACTCTGACACTGGACAAAAGACTCCAAGTCTGACTGTGAGAATTTGCAGAGAGCAATGGACAGGAACTCCAAAGGGGTCTTCAGACACCTAAGGAAAAATCAAGGGGTGAGTATGGCATAAAATGACAGGGTTGACGTAGATCAGGGGAAAGCATATAGCCAGAGTCAGTGTGACCATGGGATGGCAGGGAGTACCCAGCGCAGCTATTGGAGTCTGCTCACCGGGGTCACGCCATTCTAGGTGTGGCCCGTCACCATCATGGTAAGACTCAATCATTATTGGGAAATCTACAATGGCTGCCAGACATGAAATGCCCGCTAGTCTATATGGGAAATAGGAAATGTTTTATGTGGTAGTAGATCGCACTCTCCTTCCTTACTCACCAGAGCAACTTCCTCATGTGGCCATTGAGAAAGTAGACACCAGTCATGTAGAGATACTGGAGACAGTTCAGTTTGGAGAACTGAGAAATGAACTCGGTGGCTCTCTTCCCTTCTAGGGCTGTTGGTGTAATCACAGGCCTGAAGAAGTTCTCATGCTTTAGCGTTAGACAGAGTTTGCGGAGATTTCTCATCTGACCAAGGCAAGGTGCAAAGTGTGCCATTGTGGATAGAGTCCATGCTATACTCAGTTCCAGCTCCTCAATGGAATCTGGTTGGAAAATACTCAAGACCTTCCTGACAGTGTCCATGCTCAATCCCCAAATCTGCATTTTCATACAGCATAGATGCAGTGAGCCTCTTCTCTTTTTTGCCCACTGCAACAAATATGCCTGGTGTTTATCCAGATGGAACCCAAGACAAAGGTCAGTGACCACCTTTAAATGTTGTCTCAAAGCATATCTATGAAGGCGCTTCCTTCTTTGCCTTTCACACGCAGTCTCTGCCGAGTGGCACGCAGTCTCTGCCGAGTGGTCTCCATCCTCTGGTCCAGCCCATACATCCCAGAAATCATGGTGCACATTCCTCAGGTCCAGCACTTGAAGCTTTCGCACCCTGTGAATAAAATGGGTAGAAATGTCAGAAGACACAAAAGACCAAACACAAAGCCAGCTTTTCCTAGGCATCTCTGATGTCATCTCTCCCCTGCTGTGTCTTCTATATATTTAAGTTTCCAGTGCTAGGTCTCCACACAGCAACTCAAGCCTGCCAGGCAAGAACTCTTTTCCTTAGCTGCATCTGGAAACCTGTCCAACAGAAGCCTCTGATCCACCTTTGACCCCACTCTCCATGAGTCCAGATACCCTTTCCCTACACTCAAATGTGATCCATTCAGCATTATGTGGTTATTACTTACCTTTGGCAAAAATTTCCTGTCAGCTGCATGTCTACACCATCCAGCACAGCTTTCAATGTTGTCACATCAGGGAATTTCATCAGTGCTCCCACAGGGAGGCAGGGAAAGGGCCAGGCTGCCACCATTGCCTTCAGTATCTTTAGTTGTCTGCCGTCGAAGGCTGCCTTGAACAGTGGTGGGAAGAGCTCCATGGGCAGGTCCTGCAGAGCAGAGATCGCCAAGGCTTCATCCTTCAGCAGGCTCTGCACTGCCAGAGTCAGGAGTGTGGGTGGGGCCTGGAAGCTCATCCTAATGGGATTTTCAGTCAGAACCGACCTGACCTGGTGAAAGGTCCAGAAATCCAATTTTCAAGGTTTGTCCTGGGAATCTGCAAGTTGCCCCGTCAGAGAACCACCAAAGCATCAGTGTCCCTGCCATGGCAAAAGTGCGGAACTCAGTGTGTCCTTTTGTACTATCTGCTGGTCTCAAAGCCAAACCCTTATCACTCTCAGCATATGGAGTCTCTCAGAAGAATTTGTGCATGGTGGCACAAATTAACTATCGACACATGAGGTAGCAACCACTGGTCCTCCTCACTCTTCTGAATCTCACTGCCCTTTGGAAAGGTTATTCAGGGGCAAACGATCTGACCAGCCTCTGGTGGTGGCAAAAATACACTGATACCTTTCAAGTCTTCCAAGGTGGTGGTGTCACACACCTTTAATCCCAGCACTCAGGAGGCAGAGGCAGAGGGGAATCTCTGTTAGTTCAAGGGCAGCCTAATCTACAGAGCTAGTTCTAGAACACACAAAAATACCCTTTATGGGAAAAAGAAAAAAAAGAGAACAGAAGGGCATTTCCATTTTCACATGCCCAAGGCTCTGCTTTACCTTCCAGGGAAGAACAGAGGAGACTCTGAAACCACTCTTCACTTTTGAAGGCCTTAGAGGGTGGAGTGGGGAAGCTGGGTTTTATTTTGGGGTTGAGGTAGAAGGTCTATAAACTTGTGGCCACGTGGCCGCACAACCAGACCCTGTCTGGTTTGTAAAAGCCAAACCAAGACAGATAACTTCCCTCTAAGCACCTCTAAAGCTATGACTAAATAAGAGAGCACCCAGAAAGACTGTGAGTCTGAGCCGGAGGTGTCAGTGCATGGAGGCTACAAGGAAGAGGACTGCCCATGTTGCATTGAGGACTAGAAAAAAAGAAAGACTTTAGCATTTAACATTGAGACTTATCTGTGTTTAAAAACATGGTGTTGGAGCTGGAGAGATGGCTCAGAGGTTAAGAGCACTGGCTGTTCTTCCTGAAGTCCTGAGTTCAATTCCCAGCAACCACATGGTGGCTCAAAACCATCTATAATGAGATCTGATGCCCGTTTCTGGGGTGCAGGCATTTATACATAATAAGTCTTTTAAAAAATATATGGTGTGGCCTACAGTGGAGGCTTGAGTGAAACTGGCACGCTTCCAAACCTGAGTGGAACTCATTATGCAGACCAGACTTGGCCCTCCTCATCATGCTCCTGCCTTTCATCTGGAGTGTTGGAATTCTGTTTTAGCTATGATGCCTGGCACTCTGCTGTTAAAAACGCAGCATAGATGCCAGGCATGGTGGCAGGTGCTTAGAGCGTGAGCACTTTATGGAAAGAGTCAAGAGGATTCCAGGGTAATCTAGTCTACATAGTAGACTTTCAGACGAGTTCTGGGTAGTGTATGTCAAGGAAAATATGATAGGAAGTGTCTTGACCGAGGTGGTTTAGTCGTGGGGTCTGATCCCATTGCACCGGTGCTCTAACACCAAGCCACATTTACAGGTTATCTCTGTGACTTTTTAGGTCTCTTCACGTAGCCATGCCCAGCCCAGATCTGGGGTCCTAGGACCACAATTCTGGTGATGCTGGATATCCACTGCCAACCCCACATCTTTTCGCTGTGGTTTGTGTTAATTTTAGCCTCAGACAAGGTCAAACAGTCAAGGCTGAAACAACCACATTGCTAATGCCTCAGTTCTCGGGGCAGCTGAGACTTGTGCTACAAAACTATTAGTCGTTACTACATCAATTTCTAAGCTACAGTTAAGAGGAAATGTCATTTTAAACAAATGCAGAACCTTGATCCATGTCATTGATTCCAAAGTGGTTAAACTACAAGCAGATCCTGCCTTGCAGTCACAGAGGCAGAAGAATCCAGAGTTCAAGGCTAGAATTGCTTATTGGAGACCCTGTCCCAAAAGTAATCAAACAAACCTATGAAAGTAACATGAAAATTCCAGTCCAACATACATTTCTCATTAAGAGCAAACCTAATGGAAGCAAATCACCATCATCATTAGAGAGAGGAGAGAGAGATCAGAAATTGCACAATTTTATTTTCAATTAAGCATCTGAAAAGTAGTTGAGTTGGTGATATGCCTGCCCAGCATGTAAGAGGCCTCCTGAGGGAGGTGAGTGACTTACCTGACCTGGAAGCTTGTGACAGGGCTCCTATTCCCACCAGGCCAGACAGCGACTGTGGACTCCAGGAGTGTGAACTTTTTCTCTGGCTCCTCTAAACTCCTTTATACCCACCCTATGCAGCCCCGCCTCTCAAGCACAAGCGTCCATCTGATTGGGAGATTGAGCCTCCATCCGCTGTATTCTCTTTATGATTGTTTTTTTCTTAGGGTAGATTGAGTCATTGTTATTTGTGTGAAATAAAGAAATAATATACCGGAGAGAAAGTTAATCAATATGGGACCATTCCACACTCATCTGCCTTCAGATCACCAACTCATTACTTCCTGGAGGCCCACCTGTACTCTGGCTTCATTCTGGAGATGGATTATATCAGAAGCAGAGTTTGTACAGTCAGAAAGAAAGAATGAGCGAAAGAAAGTAAGTTTGAAAGATAGACAGAGCTGGGCAGTGGTGGTAAATTCACTTAACTCAGCACTTGGGAGGCAGAGGCAGGTGGATCTCTTTGAATTCCAAGGCCAGACTCGTTTAGAGAGTGAGTTTCAGGACATCCAGGGCTACACAGAGAGACCCTGCCTCAAGAACAAAAGAAAATAAAAACCCAAGCAAAGGTAGACCAAGAAACAGAAAAAAAAAAAAAAAAAAAAAAGTTAAGAAGAAAAAAAGTTAGGGAAAAAAAAAACAGAAAGTTACAAAAATGAACAGAAAGAAAGACTGACAGAAAGACAGAAAGGAAGGAAGGGAGAAAAGGAAGGAAGTTAGAAAAGCAGAGCTTTAGTGTTTGTTCAGAGATTGTATTTGGGATGATGTTGGCTTCACAGTGGTCAATTCATTCTCATTCCTGAATGGAAATCTAATCCACCTGGACACACCTTGTTACATATCGTATTACTGAGACAGAGAGGTCAGCGCAGAGTACATTATAAATTCCAGATAGGCCTGAGTATAGTGTGAGACCTTAACTGGATTAAAAAAAAAAAAAAACCCTCCAAAAATAATGTAAATGAATCCTGGAGTTCAGAGTTTGAGGAGAAGTTCCATGGATGGGCCTAGGACCTTGACCATAAGCTCAGATTTCATAATTTCCATATGAAGATATGATTCATTTAAACTACAGATGCAAAATCCCAAATAGGATGAAATGGGTTGAATCTTCATCATCTAATCAGGTGGCAGCTTGCATCTGAGAGATGGGGCTACAAAGGGAAGGTGTAAAGGGAAAGTGGACATGAGGGTCAGAATGGCCAGACAAAACATTCTGAGCCTTGGAGCTTGGAGTGACTTCCTGGACATGTTGGGATTGGAGCACCTAACAGCAGGGTCCAGATCGGGTAATTCATTCACTCCCATCAGGACACCCCATCTGTTTGTGGTTTTGATGGTATGGTTACTGTGGCTACTGTGGCTCCTGTGGAGGAGCAAATCTGATTTAGCTTGGGCCTAGCTAACAGCTCTATCTGTAGCTAAGAGTCATGAAACACTGCTCATTCTGCCCCCACCGCCCGAGTCCTGAGGCCTGAAGTTGAGCTGTCTTGCTGAGGAGGCATCACTCAAGGATTGGCACATGTCCTATTTCTGACCAGCATCTCAGGATCTAACTTAAAAAAATTTTTAATACAAAGTGATTATAGATTTATTAAGTGAGGACACTTGACTGTGAATTCCAAGATAGAATCAAAATCAGTTCTCAGTCCTCAAAAATCTTAAATTAAAGAGCAGGCTAGATCTCGGCAATGCTCCATGATCTAAAGCTTTTGGAAGGGCCATGGGAGATATTTAGAGGTGATTTCCCACAAAAGATTGAGCCTCCCCTTGCCCACTTCCCAGTGGAATAGGATTTAAGGGAGCAGTAGTTTTGATTAGGCAGAATAACAAGGAAGATTAGTGCAAATGGGGGCTTATAAATCCTCCAGGAGGCTCATGAGGAAGCTGTAAAAAACTGAAATATATAGATATATGTTTATTTTTTATATTTATTTCTTGAACATTAAGATTGACTGAACCCTCAGCTAGTGCTGAGCATAGAGTGTTCTCACTGTGCAGCTGTGATTTGTCCTCTTCTTGCATGGGAGACCCTCAAGCTAGATATTACTTCACCCGCCATCCTTACCATTAGAATTGCTCATGGGTCCCAATAAAACACTTTTTGCATGAGACTGCCTTGCATTCTTTTAATTTACTGAGTGAGTTCATTGACAGTCTCATACTTGTGTATGGTTCAATCTGCTTACAGTGTTTCCATGGACCATATAGGACTCCATGTGGATGTACATGGTGGGGACTTGAAAGATCCCCGGAGGGTATCTTCCGTCAGAGAGACCCCCTCCCAAAGAACAACGAGGCCATTCGGATGCAAACAGCAAGAGGCTTTTATTTTGATACACGGGTACCCGGGGCGAAAGTCACTCGAAAGGACTTTGCGCGCCCCCTAGATGGGAAGCTGGGGTTTTTATAGGGTTTTAGAGCAGAAGCACTGGAAGCGAGAAGCATGGTTACAGGGGGCTGATTGGTACGTTTACATGAGACCACGGTTTGCGTCAAAGTTTGGCAGGGACACCAAGATTGACCACCCCTTAACGCGGCCACCTGTTATTTTGTTTTTCCCTATCTCAGCTGGAACAACCTCTGATAGATATCCCATGAGGGTAGTCACAACAAGTTGTTTTTAACTCAACAGGGGCAGCCTGACCACAGATATCCCAAGTGGGTGACACAGCTAGGTTTCTCAGTAATTTTCCAGTTTCTCATCTGGCCTTCAGAGTTTTACAAAACAGTGGTGTCTCACAAAATGGCGTTAGCTATGTTTAACTTAGGGTGAGGCAGGGGTCTTTCAGACTGAGGAATCTTATCCCTCACCCCTAGAACTGGAAGTCAGTGGTTGGTTAGGGCACTTGTCACTCAAATGGTCCTTAAGAGTCTTAGAATCCCAGGCATGGTGGCACATGCCTGTAATCCCTGCACTCAGCGGCAGGAGGATTTCTGTGAGTTTGATCTCAGCTGGTCCACAAAGGGAGTCGAGGACAGCCAAGGCTACACAAGGAAACCCTGTCTCCAAAAAACCAAGAAAGGGAAGAAAGAGAAAGAAAGAAAGAAAGAAAGAAAGAAAGAAAGAAAGAAAGAAAGAAAGAAAGGAAGAAAGAACCCTTACGTTTTGTGTAAACTGTTGCTGCTTTCATTAGGCAGGTGAGTAGAGAAAGTGAAAAATTCTTATTATTAAACTGCATTGATAGTTCTTTATACATTGATGTTATAAAGCATATGAGTCTGAGAACAACAAATTAAAATCTCCATCCTTAAAAACAAACAAAAATCTAAGTTGGGCAGATGCAGGTGGAACACTGTGTTCAAGACCAGCCTGGTCTACAAAGTGAGTCCAGGACAGCCAAGGCTGCACAGAGAAGCCCAGTCTCAAAAAACAAAACAAAACAAAACAAAAGTCCAAAATTATGTGAGATGAGTGAAAAATTGCATTTACAAGGCAGTGGTAGGTTGCACATGGCTTTAATTCTATCACCCAAGAGGAAGAAGCAGAGAGATCTTAATGAGTTTGAGGCAGCCTAGTCTACAAAGAGACTTTCAGGCAGCGAGGGGTATACACTGAGACCATGTCTCAACAAAACAGCTCGAAGAAACAACAACAACAACAAATCATTTAGAATCAAGACCAATGTCTTCAATTAGTTACCTACCCTGATGACACGCAAATCAAAATATCCTGTATCATCATTGGCCTTATGGCTCTGGACCTGATGGAGTAGCACAATGGAGGAAGTTACTTATTGGTTATGAGGGCTGATAATGAAAGGGTCCAGGTTAAGCTAAAGTCTCTTAGTACCTTTCCAGAAAATGGAGGAATGTGACCCTATCTGTGAGGACAGATATAAAAAAGGGAGCAAGCAATGACCTTCACTCAGCAAAAAGAATGACCAGACCCTTGTCTTTGAGATAATGTTTCTTAGCAACCAACCCAGACAGCCCCAATTCTTCTTTTGAGTAGCTCCTGACCTTCAGCTAAAAGCCTGCAGCCCTAATCTTCAAGGATGAGTTAACCGCCCCCACCTTCAATTGCAGCTGCCTCCACACTTGGCAGGACTGGCCAAGTTTGGCACCTAAGACTAACCAATTATCTTACTTTATAGCTTCCTCATCCAATCCTAAATTGCCAAAACTGCAACTTCAAATTTCCCGCAATTTTTCTTTTAAAAACCTAAAGGCCTTTGTCTCCTGGTGCCACTGTTTGCTGACTGGCAGGTGTGACCCCCATTGCGCAATGGTTAAATTAAACCTCTTGCTTTTGCATTGAGTCGTGGTCTGTGGGAGTTTCTGGGAAGGGCATGATCTTGAACTCCTGAGCTGTGAGACCCCAGGTCTTACAATAAAATGATGTGGAACCTGATGGGGCCAGAGAGTGGACTCTGGGCCTCAGGACTCCCAAAGTCTTCTCTCACTCTGAGGCAGTAACACTCATTTTCTCACAATTCTGCCTCTCAGCTCCACCTACCAACCTATAACTGTCATCTATTCTGTGCTTCAGTCCCACAAGATCATAGATAGGATATTTCAAGTGTCTAGATTAACAGAGGTCCTTTCCTGAAAACCAAAAAACTGAGATTAGCTTGAAAGTCTTGAGCCCATTTTACTCTATCACTACCCAAACACTGAGTTTTAGTTCATTTTATCTAGTTGCCATTTATGTACTTACACTTGGATTTATTTTCGAGACAGGGCCTTGCTCTAGACCTTTCACTGATTTGAAACTACAATTCCAGCAATCCTCCTGCCTCGGCTTTCTTCCTGGTAGGATGACTGTTGTGAGCCAACATACCTGGCTCAGTTTTATTCACCTATGACCCACATGGTTCTGAGTGGGAGTCAGGTTGGTGTTACCAACCATCTTGCCACAGCTGTGAAGTCTGTCCCAGAATAAAGAGCTGAGTTGGAGGCGCTATCAGTCATCTGCTGAGCTAGCTGCTTGGAGGCTGAGGTAGGCAGGGGTTGTTGTTAGGCAGGGGTTCTGGAGACGGAGCAGAACTGGAAGAATGTTTGCCTACAATCACAAACCCAGGGGCCTCTTTCTAGCACTGCATGTCTGGACATGCCTGTCGTCCCAGAACTCAAGAGTCTGGGGCATGAGGATCAGAAGTTCAAGGTTATTTTTGGCTATCACGGGAATTTGAAGCCAGTTTAGGTTGTGCAAAAAGCTGTGTCATAGAGCAAAGGAGGGCCCTGGGCTCTGGGTCAGAAGAAGGTGTTTTGGGAAAAACAAACTCAGCACACTGAGTAGAGAAAAGGAAATAAAGTATGGCAGCTAGCCGGGTGTGGGGGCACACGCCCTTAATCCCATTTGGGAGGTAGAGGCAGGCTGATCTCTGGGAGTTTGAGGCCATCCTGATCTACAAAGTATGTCCAAGGCAGTCAAGGCTACACAGAGAAACCCTGTCCCAAAAAACAAAAATAAATAAATAAAATAAAATAATCATTATTTGTGAAGTATGATCTCATAGAGCCCAGTCAGGTCCTTACCCTCCCAAATTCTCATACTATGACCAAACAAGTATCAGTGACTTCCTCCCAGTCAATGAGCATGGGGGGCGGCATGAGTGAGCTCCTGTTTTCACCCCTTCTCTAATTCCTGCCACCTCTGGATGACCCATCATGCAATCAGCTCCCAGACTGCCCAGGACCCCTAGAAGATGAGCTGCACAGGAATTCAGGAATCTGGTCAGCACTGGAAGCCACGTTGTAGAGTCCAGGTGGCACATACCTGGAATTCCTGTATTGGGGAGGGAAAGGCCGCAGGATCCTGAAGCTCAAGGTCACCTTCAGTCACATGATAGCCTAGGAGACTTGGTGGCCTGTCTTAAATCAGAACTGTAAACACAAATACAGAGCCCTGGCTGTCCTGGAACTCTAGACCAGGCTGGCCTTGAACTCATAGAGAGATGTGCCTGCCTCTGCCTACCAAGTGCTGGGAATAAAGGTGTGTGCCACCATACCTGCCTGTTGTTTTTTGTTGTGTTGTTTTTTGTTTTCCAGACAGGGTTTCTCTGTGCAGCCTTGGCTGTCCAGGGCTCACTTTGTAATCCAAGGCTGGCCTTGAACTCACAGAGATCTGCCTTCCTCTGCTAGGATTACAGGTGTGAGCCTTTAGGCCCAGCTCTAATTATTTTATTGAGCAACAATTAGCTGAGGGAGATGCTCAGTGTTTCAGATCCAGGACCGTCAGCCCAAGCTGGACCCGGAAGAGATGAAACAGACGTGGAGGACAAGATCCCCTCTGATGGGAATGGCCTCAGAGCCGGGTTCCTACTTGAGTCACATGAAGGTATGGCACCTAGTGAGAGCCTGGTGTGAAGACCTGGTTAGTGTTCTTGTCTCTCTACAGGTGAGTTAGGCCAGAAAGGCCTAAGAGCATACCTGACTGCCTGTGAGATCCACCGGCCTTCCTGAGAACACGCTGGGCTGTAGAAATTGGCTTTCATATGCAGTATAAAACTACTTGGGCAGTGTTACATGTCCCTCTGTGGTATTTGGGCTCTGAGGGCTTTTGTGCTGTCAATGTGTAACACTTCCTAGCAATAATTCTTGGCAAGGGGATTGTCTGAGGCTCTGCTATGCTAGTAATGTCTTATGCTCAGACATAAATTTTTAATTAAAAATGTAACGGAGTTATGTGTCTTAATACAGGGACGGGTGGGTGTGGCAAGCTACAAGTGCCCAAGGAGGCTAGAAGCTTCAGACACCCTGAAGCTAGAGACACAGGCATTTGTGGAACACCTGACCTGGCTTCTGGAAACTAAACCCAGGTCCCTGCTCTATAGGCCTCTCTCGTATTTGTTTGCGCATGTGTGCATCTAGTCCAGTACCTGTGGGGGTCCTAAGTGTCCATTCCCCTGGAACTGGAGTCACAGAGGGTTGTGAGGCACACATGGTTACCAGTTCCCCAAAAAGAACAAGTGATTATGCAGATATATGCATGAAATACCAATTAATGAAAATTCCATTATCTGCTTGTGGAGGTCAGAGGTCTACACTGGGAACCAGCCTTCCCCCATCTATTATTCCAGTATTGTCAAGCTTGGCCTCAAGTACCCTTTGCTCATTGAACAATCTTGGCTACACACATTTTTAAATTAATTTATTACAATTTATTCACTACATACCCCAGCTACAGTCTCCTTCCAGTCCTACTCTCCCTCCCTCTTCTCCCTAGGTCCTTTCCCTAGTCCCCTTACAGGGAAGACCTCCTCCCCTTCAGACCCTAGCCTATATTTTCTTTAAGCTTTGCAATAAAGAAAAAAGCAAAAGGTTTGACACAACAGTTTTTATCACTACCTGATTTTACAGATACAAGAGAACACAACTGGACATCTACCATGCAGATGCTAATGACTTGTAGACTATGTGCAGGCTGCCAATGGAGGTTAGGAGGCAATAATAGGGACTCACAGATAGGTGGTCACAAGCTGGGCTTGGAAGTATCTGTCAGTGACCTCATAAATCTGGAAGTGAGGGGAAGAGGATGAAAACATCGAGGCCAGCCTGGGTACATACCACTGTTAAACAATGTTGCCTAACTCCCATTCCTTTGCTCTTTATCATCTTTTCTTTTGCTTCAGCCATCTTTGATGTCCCTACAACTCCTCCTAACCAGAGTACCCTGGATTGCAATCTGGTCATTCAAAACATTTCCCCCCAAACCTTGGCTTTGCATTCTTGCTGCTTTGAAGACTTTATATATAAGATAGCGGTCAGATGCACAAGTACGAATGTCAGAATAGCTTCACTTGCACATTGGGAGTTCTTAGGGAACAAGCGCAGAGACAACACAGTACCTTTCCATTCCTGTGTACAAAGAACTGTCCTGACTATGATCTTGAGAACCAGAACAATGACTGAGAAATGCCATAGTCAGGAGATCCAGTTCTCAGGACCTGACCATGACTTAAAATGTAGGAGAAAGCCAGGGAAGAGCCATTGCTGACATAGGCGCATTTAGAAATGTACAACTCTCTGACTCTACAAGACATGTAACCTCACTGTCCAGTTGTGCTTCTCATCAATTTCAGATCCTGAAGTCTGACCCCACTGCAGACCACTTTGTTTTCATCACACTGAAAAATGTCCAAAACCGTGTGGTCTGCGTCCTCTGGATGAGATCTGTCTCTAGACATTTCCTTCTTAGTCCTCAAAATCATCTTCCTGTATTTCCTGAGAGCAATCACAAGGTTTGGTCTTCTCTTCGTAGACATAACGCATATTACAGTCATAGCAGTTATAGGAACCAAAGCAGATTGACTGAGGCTGTCTTACAAGGATGACTGTGTTCATGAGTTCAGCACAATAGTGGGAGAATCTCTCTTCTATGACATAACCATGCACATCATAGACCTCTGCAGGAGCAGGGTACAGTTCCATGGTCAGCTGGCTCAGGCTGGCAGCAGAGTGCAGAAGGTTCTTCAGGACATCCATGGAGATGTCATTGTCATAGAAATTGATGCACGTGAGCTGGGAGCATTGCCTCAGGGCAGGCAGAAGGAGTCCGAGCTGATGGTCCTTCATCTTACAATATTCTAATTCCAGGATTCGCAAAGTCTCTGCAATACTCTCTAAGAAAAATTTTAGAGGTGTGACATCCAACCCAAGTAAAACAGTGCCTTTTAGTGACAGCTGTTTAAGCTGGCAGTGGTTCCAACCCTGGGCAAATGACTCCAAGTCTGGCTGCAAGAGCTGGCAGTAAGTGATGGACAGGGACTCTAAGGAGGGCTTCAGGCACCTAGGGAGAGATCAAGAGGTTAGTTTGGCACGTAGTGATGGTGCTGACCTAGAGGTAGGGGAGATCACATGATTAGGGTCAGAGTGACCATGGATGGCATCCAACTCCCAGGGCAGCAGCCTACTGGGGGTCTGCTTGCTGAAACCATGCCAGTCTCCCTCCAGGTGTCACTTCATGATAGGCCTGACAGCTACCTTTCCTATTCTTTAGTGACAAGCAGAGACCCAGAGTTGTCCATTAGGCTAAGAGGGCCCACAGGAAGAAGAAAGATGGGATCCGCATGACTGTATCTGGATGCCTTCTGAAGAATCACTGACTCTCTGTCACAGCCTCTTCACTCTTTACCCCAGCTCCTCCCTCCTGATGGTTCACTTAGCCCATTCCTGGTACCTTGTACCATTTAGGAATTAGGGCATGACAAGGGTGTGTTCTTTCAGATCTAATCAACACTGAGCTCATCTGGGAAGCTGCTGGTCTGAGCTCCTCCTCTCCCCCAACCCCATACATTGCCCTCTTCTCTTTCCTGTTCCTTCACAGCAGATCAGACAGGATTTCAGAGGAAAACTGCACACACACACCCCCACTACCTCTAACACACAGAGCTAGCCTTCTATCATGGTAGCTTTCTCCATACAAGCTACCCCACTCAGCTTTGTGAGTCCTTGATTCAGTTAAAACTGTACGGGATCGTGCTTACACATCCATTCTAAGATGCACAGTGGCCTGCAGGTGTCAGGCGCCCACTACTCTCTTATGGGAAGAAGAGAGGTTTGCTCTGGTACCAGAAACAGGTCTCCCTCTGTCCTTACCTGAACAGCTGTTCCACGTGGGCTTTGAGAAAATAGACATCATGTATAGTGAGATGCTGGAGATGGTTGAGTTTGGAAACCACTGAGATGATCTTGGTGATGTGCTTCTCCTCCTTGTGTGTGTGGTTACTTTTTCCGAAGATTCGTAACAGCTGGAGTTTGCGAAGATTGCTCATCTTGCTGATGCAAGGTGCAAAACTGGCCAGTGCAGGCAGGCCCGACACTGTATTCAGTTTCACCTCCTTGATGAACTCTGGCTGTAAAAACTGTAAGACCTTCAGGGCCCTGTAGACTTCTGATGCCCCTATCTCCATCTTTACACAATACAACTTCAGGGAACCCTTTCTCTTCTCTGCCCACTTCAACAACTGTGTCTGGTATACATTCGGAGAACACATAAAGGCAAGGTCACTGACCACCTTCAAACACCTCACGGTGCTCCTCGGCTGCCCCTTCACCACTTGCTTCTCAAGCACTGTTTTCATCCAGCTGTCTCTACCCTCTCTTTCAGCCCGCATGTCACAGGAGTCATACTGCACATTCCTCATGTCAAGCACTTGAAGATTCGGCTTCCTGTGGATAAAACAGAAGTGTCAGAGGGCAGTTGAGACCCAACACTTTTTTTTTTTTCCTCATCTGGATCGCAGCTGTTTCCTGTTCCTCTCTATCCTCTACACACTCATGGTTTTCAGTGCCGGGTCTCCATACAACCTCGAGCTTGCCAAGCAAGGGCTCTTTGCTTGAGATGCATCTGAAGACCAGTCCTGTTTCCCTCCATTTAGTTGCTCTGGATTTATTTCTATTACTTGCTGGAGATATTTACACACAAGGTCATTCTCCTCGAGCTACATCTAGACCAAGCTGTACCTCATACTTAATTTGCTACAAGGACTCAACAGCTGTCTAGGTCTCTACAACCCTCATGAGATACCAGCCGAGGCCTCTGATCCACTGTTGACCCCTCTCCTAAGGCCAGGTGTCTCCCTATGCTGCCCTATGTGCCATTTGGCACCATAGGATTATTGCTTACCTAGGGCGAAACTTTCGCTTCAGCCACGTGTCTGCTCCATCAAGCACAGCCTGGTAGGTCTCCAAGTTAGGGTTCCTCATCAGTAACCCAACAGGAAGGCAAGGGTAGGGCCAGTCTGCCACCAGGCCCTTAATCATCTTTGCTTTTCTCTGAATGCTGGCCTCCTTGAACAGTGGTGGGAAGACCTCCATGGGCAGGTCCTGCAGAGCAGAGATGGCCAAGGCCTCATTCCTCAGCAGGCTCTGTATAGCCAGCTGCAAGAGTGTGGGCGGGGACTGCCAGCTCATCCTGATGGACCTTTAGGGAGATGAACCTGGGGAAGAGTTTAGGAAAGAATGTATTTTCGGGTCTTCCTTATGATGCTTTCATTCTCTCACACTAAGCATCAGTCACTGTGGCCATGATGGAGACTCCAGTTTTTCCTTTCCCAATCACTATTTGGTGATCACAAAGACAAACTCCCCACACCAGCAGTGTGGAGCCTCTCAACATCATTCATGTTCACCTTTGTCCCATCCAGTTCTAACCTTTGCTACTGGTGAATCTGATATCCCCTTGGAAGAAAGACTCCAGGAAGAAGAAATCTGAGCCCCATTCTTTTTTGCAAGGATACTAGCCACCTTTTAGAGACAATGAAATGTTATTATATACTGAACTAACCCATATTCTGCTTTCAACAAATTGATCTTGCCTGGCAAAGGCTGAGGCGTGAAATGGGCTCATTACTTATCATGTAATAGCCCTGGCTGTCCTGGAACTCACCTTGGAGACCAGAATGGCCTTGTACTCACAGATCTGACTGCCTCTGCCTCTTGAATGCTGGGATTAAAGGAGGGCTCACCACCACGCCTGAGTATAGAGTGTGCTGGGTGTCTAGAGGGGATGTTTTTCAGGCCAATCTGATCAGACCATACTGCTAAGCCCATTGTCTTTATTCAAACATTTGCCTTTCAAATATTGAATAGATGTCAGGCCTCTTGGCAAGAGTCTAAATTTTCAGCACTTTATTTTTGTTTGTTTGTTTTCCGAGACAGGGTTTCTCTGTGTAGCCTTGGCTTTCCTGGACTCCCTTTGTAGAGCAAGCCGGCCTCAAACTCAAGGTGATCCCCCTTTCCTCTGCCTCCCAGGATACTAGCGTTACAGATGTGCACCACCTCAGCTGGCTACTTTTCCGCTCTTTAGAGGAAGAGGCAGGAAGATTCCATGCATTCTAGAACTTACTTTGTGTTTCAGGCCAGCCCAGCTTGGGAACTTTCAAAACCAACAAAAACAAGCAAGAATGATATGGATTGATGGGTCCCTTTGTTTTAGACTGAGACTGTTTTGCACTGGGTTTTGATCCAAGTCCTGGTCTGTGCTGGACAAATGCTCTGCACCGACTTGCATTCATCTCAATCATTTCCTTTTCTTTTTTAGATGTAGAGAAGGTCACTCCATGTACCAGGCTACCCTGGGACAGGGGGCTGGATTCCCTAACATGCCCAGCGCTAGGACCCCCGGAGCATACAGCAACAAGCCTGGCTTCTTTTCAGGTCAGGCTGAGTAGAACTTATCAAACTGACCAGGCTGAAATAGTGCACTCCTATCGTCTGAATCCCCAGAATCACTGTGGAACCCTCTGAACAAAACCATCCCATCCCCAGGCTTGTTTTCCAGATACTGTTAAAAATAATTTCAAGCTGGGTGTATTTAAAGTATTTAATACTTTAATCCCAGCACTCGGGGAGGCAGGAGCAGAAGGATCTCTGTAAGTTGAGGCCAGGCTGGTCCACAAAACAAGTCCAGGACAGCCAAGACTACACAGAGAAACCCTGTCTCAAAAGGCCAAAAAAAAATTTTCAAGCAGGGCCTGGTGGTGCATGCCTTTAATTCTAGCACTTGGGAGACAGAGGCAGACAGAGCTCTGTGAGTGTGAGGTCAGCCTGGTCTACAAAGTGAGTCTAGGACAGGCAGGGCTCTTTTTTACAGAGAAACTGTATCTTGAAAAAAATTTCAACTACTTGGGCGGTGGCAGGCAGAGGCGGGTGAACTGTGAGTTTGAGGCCAGCCTTGTCTACAGAACAAGTTAAGGGACAGCCAAGGCTACACAGAAAAAAAAAAAAAAAAAACCTGTATCTAAAACAAAAGAAAACAACCTCCACAAAAAAACAAAAAAACTTAACTAAACCAAGACTAACATGAAAACAAAAAAATTCCAATTTACCTTTTGGAGAAGTTGTATTTTAAGTTTTAAAAAATGCTATTTATTTTGCGTGTATGGGTATTGGGACTGCATGTATGTATGTGTAGTGTTTTCTTTCATGCAGTACCCAGGGGGTCAGCAGAGAAAGAGCTTTAGATGCTTTAAAGATGTCTATGACCTGTGATGTGGGTCCTGGGAAAGGAACCCGGCACTGCTGGAAGAGCAGCCAGTATGGTGTCTCATATGCTGGGCCATCTCTGTAGGCCTGTGGGTCTCAGCATGGAGCTGAGTTCCTTAGAGTGCCTGCTTAAAATGCAAGAGCTCCTGCCTTTCCTCCCCACCACTATATTAACCTGGAACACACCTAGAATCCAACAATGAGTTGTAATTGAGAAGATCATACAGTCAAGTCAACCTGGGTACCTACTGACGTGGAGGCCAGCGTGGGCTGCATGAGATAATGTCTCAAAAAATAGAACTTTTAGAGGCAGATATGAAGAAACAGGCCTGTGAGCTACAAGACTTCTCTTCGGAGGTGCAAAGAGGAAGACTGAGAGTTCAAAGCCAGCCTAAGTTATAGAAAGCTCACGACCCAAAGAGATTCCCGTCCCAAATAAAAATCTAAAAAAATTTCAAATGAATCCATTTTACTCCATGATCATAATAATCAGGAATTGGAGGCAGGAAGATGGTTCAAGGTCATCCTGTGATACACATGACCTCTAGGCAATGTATCTTATAGTCACAGTCTCAAAGCACAGGAATTTTAAAATACATTTAGCATTTTAATCTCTACACTCAGAAGGAAGAGACCAGTGAGTTTCTGCCTCTACATGGACTATTCCAAGAAGCTAAGAGACAAGTTTCAATGTGCACCAGGCAAAGTTTAATTCAAGACACATGAGTACTGTCCATTAGGAATCCCAGCTGTTGGGAGGCTGAGGCAGAGATCTACCAGGAATAAAAGGTTCCAGGTTTACTGAGTGAGACTTTGGCTCAAAAATCACCCAACCGCAAGACAACCATTTGATATGACAACATGGTGGACCATGCAGGTCATCCCAGCACTCAGGAGGCTGAGGGAGGAGGATCATGGTTCCCAACCCAGTGCAGCTACCTGACCAGGTCAAAGAGTCTGTGAAGCCCAGTGAAGCCCTGTCTTAACACACATAATTAAACCAGAGAAACATAGAGGACATTGAGTGGAAAACAGACATGGATTTGGAAGCGAGCCCAATGCCAATGGGAAGAGACGGACTCCAGGATTGCTGTGCTATCTTCTGTTGAAAAAAAGGTCTCTTAACCAATTGGAGAACCCTGAAAGAGGTGAAGGACTTACCTGACCAGGGCACCGGTGAGAAGCTCCAGGGCTCTGGGAGTCTGCTCTGGCTCCAATGACTCCAAGCTCCAAAAGCTCCAAGGCTTTTACAAACCTTTCTCCTCTCACCGTACAGCAGCTGCACCGCCAACAAATACTGCCATCTGATTGGATGAGTTTGCTCCACCCATTTAATCTTATATAGAGCTTCTTTCTCAATAGTCTTTGAAGCAAAAGATCCCTGGGAGAAGGAGGAAACAAACAAACAAAATCCTGACTGTGGAATGTAGGAAGTCATTTAACAACACTGTTTGTTTGTTTATTTATTTGTTTGTTTGTTTGTTTGTGGTTTTTCGAGACAGGGTTTCAATGTGTAACAGCTGTGACTGTCCTGAACCCACTTTGTAGATCGGGCTGGACTAAACACAGAGATCTGCCTGCCTCTGGCTAATAGGTTTAATAGGATTAAAGGCACGTGCCACCACACCTTGCTCATTATTTTTAAAATTCGTTCAATTATTTGCTTACTTATACACTTGGCTTGTAATTTACTTTTTCGAGTTTCTTATTCCGTTGATCCTTCTGCCTCATCCTTCCTTCTGAAAGAGTTTTGAAACAACACAGTAACACATCATTCTGAGAATGAGTCGGCTCAGGGTTTAATCTGTGCCTGATAATAGACCAAAAATAAATAAATAAATAAATAAATGAAAACAAGAAAATGTAGTTGTGATGATCATCACAACTATGAATGTGTTCTGGAGTTCATGGCTGAGCTCTTTGGTCTGTCAGTCATCAGCTGTGGCAACTCTGAGGCTGAGGTGGGAGGATGGTAGAAGGGTCATTCCAAAGTCATCTTCAGATATGCAGTGATCTTGAGGCCAGCCTGTGCTAATGGGCAGCATTTCTCTAATCTTTTGTCAAAACAAAACAAACGTGAGGGAAAAGCTTCCCCAGAAGATAAGGGTCTTAGAGAAAGGATCAGGCAGCACACTAGCCAGAGAAGAGGAAACTGTGACTGGGTGGTGAGCTGGGTGTGGTGCCCATACCTTCACTCCCAGCACTCTGGAAGCAGGAGCTGGAAAATCCCTATCTCTTTGAGGCCAGAGAGCTCCACGTATGGAACTCTAGACCCGCCGAGGCTTCACAATGAGACTGTCTCAAAATTCAAAACGAACCTGGAGGTGGTAACTCACGCCTTTAAGCACTTGGGAGGCAGAGGCAGAGTGATCACCGAGTTCGATGCCAGCCTGGTCTATAGAGTGCATTTCAGGACAGCCAAGGCTACGCAGAGAAACCCTATCTGGAAAAACAAAATAACAACAAAAAATCAAAAGACATCTTTTTCTCTTAACAAAGATGCTGTGCAGATAGTGAAAGGGCACAATTGGCATTAAGCCTACTAGGTTCAGTTACAGGAACCCACATGTTTGAAATTGAGGAAGTCTCCCCTGGATGTCCTCAACATGTATCCCCCATGACTCTTCCATAGATAGACAGACAGAAAGATAGATAGATAGATAGATAGATAGATAGATAGATAGATAGATAGATGCAAAGAACTATGGAAGATGAGTAGGTTGTGGCATAAGTTTATGTCTCGAAATTGAGGCAGAAGGAGGAGGGCCATAAGACTGAGTCTAGCCTAAACTACAGAATGAAACTTTATCTTGCCTAACCAACTAACAACAGTGGTAGCTGGGACCCAGGACAGAGATTATCTTCCCATCCAGTTAGGAACTCCATGATGCTGGCCACGTAGAGATCCTCATCTCCCAAATCCCTCATGCACACATACACTACTAATAAAAAGGAGAAAATAGGTTAAAATGAAAGAAAGCCCAAAAGTCCTGTGCTAAATGCCATTGCGGCCACGTGCTGACTTCCAAGCCTGCACTCTCAGCAGAAGTCAAACTAAGAAATGTGGTGACTCCCAGGCTAGGGACACCTGAGGCACAATCCCATTCCAATGGACACTTGATATATCATTTGACATTTGGTATAACTATGTCACTTCAATACTGCTGACAGAGCCCAGCAGAGGGCACAAGGGAGTGCTGTGACATCCTTTAAAAAAATATGTCTAATTATTTAAAACTCGGGGCTGCTTAGCTGGGTCCCACCAGATATGTCTGAAAACCTCTGTAGCACCTGTGAAGCATTGCAGAAGGTGGCATGGAAAGGTTGTGAGAGCCAGAGGACCAGGAATTTAACTGGGAGAGTGGGTCTCCTCGGAATGCCGGCAGTTACACTTTTTTTTTTAATATGCTCTGCTTGCATGTACACCTGGACGCCAAAAGGGAGCACCATGTGTCACTATAAATGGTTGGGAGCCACCATGTGGTTGCTGGGAACTGAACTCAGGACCTTTGGGAAGAGCAGACAGTGCTCTTAACCTCTGAGCCGTCTCTCCAGCCCCCAAGCAGTTACACTCTTTATAGTTTCACAAAAGCGGCTGCCTGAGCATGAGATGAACAAGAACCATACACATGCCAAAGCAGCCTGAGGGCAAACCAGAGGCCTCTACCCTACACCAAGAACTAAGAGATACTGGAGTGGAGAAAGCGCCTTTCCTAGGCAAGAATACACCATTTGGTTATTCAGAACTAAATGGTCAGCCCTGAAGACACACAAGAGTAATCAACAGAGCATGTATACTTCAGAACAAATACCCATGCACACATACAGGGTAACAGCAATTAAAAAGGAGGCCATGAATGTGAAATAGAGCAAGGAGGAGCATTTGGGAGGTTTGGATGGACAAAATTTTCCACAGAAGGTGAGCACTGCTTTTGTTATCTAGCATCATGGTTTGTTAAAGTACTATATTTACGACATGCATATTATATATTATAATATTGTATTGTATTATTATATTATAATTATTATATTATTAATTATACAATAAAATGCTACACAAATCTTTAATTTCTTTTTTTTTAATATTTATTTTAACTACATGTGTGTGTTTGCCTGTATGTATGTCTGTCTGTGCAACACGTGTGTGCAGAGCCAGAAGAGCCCAGAACGCAGTGCCAGGTACCCCTGGGAGTGAACAGAATTACAGATGGTTGTGAGCCCCTATGTGGCTGGTGCTGCTAAATCTGGGTCTTTGGCAAGAACTGCACTTGTGCTCTTAATCATCAGTCTCTCCAGGGCTCTGTTTCTCCTGATTCGAGCCTGTGTCTGGTGTTTCACAGGCTGATGTCAAACTCACCGTGTTGCCAAGGAGGACCTTGAACTTCTGAGCCTTCTGCCTTTTGGGTCCTGAATGCTTTCAGGGGTTTCAGCTGGGGCCACCAAACCCACTTTATACAACTCTCCCTGCTGCAAATTAAACCAAGGGCTTCTCGAATGCTATCCAGAAACAAGGGAGCAGCTACTAACAGCCCTAAATGTTTGTTTGTTTGTTTGTTTGTTTCTAGACAAGGTTTCTCTGTGTAACAGCTCTGACTTTCCTGGAACTCACGCTGTAGACCAGGCTGGCCTTGAACTCACAAAGATCTGCCTACCTCTGCCTCCTGAATACAAATGCAAGGATTAAAGGTGTGCGGCACCAGGCCTGTCTGTTTTGTTTGTAGGCCAGCCTGGTCTACAAAGAGTCCAGGACAGCCAAGGCTCCACTGTGAAACCCTGTATCATCTCATGTATTCAGGCTGTCTTCAGAATCTTCCACCACTGAAGATGGTCTGGAACTCCTGATCCTCCTGCCTTTGGCTTCCAAATGCTGCTATTACAGGTGTGAGCTACCACATCCAGTGCTAACTTTTCTCCTTTAAAGACAGATACCTAGAAAAACCAGATGAGCCTGTTATTACTAGATCTTTCAAGCATTTTCTCTCTGATGGTATCACATTTTTAAAAGAAAACCCTGGGGATGGAGCAATCAGGTAGTTAAGGGCACTAATTGCTCTTACAGAGGACCCAAGTTCAGTTCCCCAACACCCAGGTTGATGACTCACAACTACTTGTAACTCCATCTCCATGGGATCTTGCACCCTCTTCTGGGCTCCACTGGCAACTGCACTCATGTGCACACCATTACATTCAGATGAACACATGTACATAATTTAAAACTAAAATAGATCTTAACAAAATAGGAAAACAAAAACTTTTACTGGTGATACTGTTTTTTTTTTAAATCTTAATTTTTATTTTGTCTTATGAGGATGAGTGTTTTCAACAGGTCCCTGTTGAGTTGCAAACTCCTGTGGTTGTAGGCAGCCATATGAATACTGTGACTTGAATAGGGATCTTTTGAAAGACTACTCAGTCTCTTAACCACTGGAAACTCTCCAGCACCCTATAATCACTTAGCTTTTTGTTTTCTTTTGTCTTTTGAGATGAGGTCAAGCAAAGAAAAGTTCGAGGGTATGGTGGGTATGGTGGTGCACACTTGTAATCCCAGCACTCAAGGAGGCAGAGGCTGGAGGATCTCCGTGAGTTCAAGGGCAGCCTGTTTTACAAAGTCCAGGACAGCCAAGGCTTCACAAAGAAACTCTGTCTCAACAACAAAACAAACAAACAAAAAAAAAGATGGGGTCATACTGTGTAGATATGAATTTTTGTTGAATTAATAGGCTCAAAAGTCTGATGCAGGAGAATTGCTGGAGCCCAGCTACACCTCGACATTCTAACGCACTTTTCCATCAGCAACTACAGTTCCCAGACCTAATGCCATCTCGGAATATAGAGGAGCAACCCACAAGCAGACTGTTCTCATTCAATACCACAGACACCAGCATTGCTTCTTCTATGGGATCTTTCTTTCCATCCTTTCCTTAGATCCTTGTTTCACAGTGCTTAGGACAACATCCAAGGGTATCTGGCTTATAAGACATAAGCTTTTCTGCCAGGCGGGGCAGTAATGCCCTTAATCTCAGCAAGCAGCAAGCACAGTAGGTAGATCTCACCATGTTTCAGGCCATCCTTGTCTACCTTGCTAGTTCCAGGATGGGCAGAGCTATATACACAGTCCCTATCTCTCAAAAACAAACAACCCCTCCCAAACCAAGCAAACAAAGATGCAGAAGGGTACTCCCTCAGAGAGATGTCCACAGAGCTCTCTTTTACTACTTAGCATTCTTCATTCTGGATGACAGATTGGACTCTCTTCCCATGCGTGTGCAGAAGAAACAGAAAGACACCTCCAGCCATTGCTGCATACCCCCTAAGCAATCAGTCCTTCACACCTTGAAGACCTTTCTCAGATGGGCCCTTAATGTCCCGAGATTCTCTAGTAGTCTTCTTCCAGAAGCTGCTGTCCTGCTCTTTGATTCCATTCTCATGAACACAGGACTACATGTGATACTGGACCTC
This sequence comes from Psammomys obesus, assembly GCF_907164565.1. NCBI lineage: Eukaryota > Metazoa > Chordata > Mammalia > Rodentia > Muridae > Psammomys > Psammomys obesus. The sequence continues at coordinate 20,823,779 of NW_026591598.1, read as the reverse complement.
CATATACTGCTCCAGCTAATCTGAACACCAGATCCAGTTGCCTTCATCCTATAAGCCTAAACAACCATACTTATCTCAAATCCAAATGTCAGCATTTGGTTTTTACTTTGTTTCTGTATTTCACTCAAATAAATCATTCATTGTTTTAATCTGAGAGACAAAAGGAATGTTCTGTATACCACCTCGGACTACTGACATCCCTGGATATTGGCTGAGGATGGACTGCATTCCATTAAGGGGTCCTAAGTTACCACATTTGGACCAGACAGCAGGACACTCAAGCCAGCAAATGTCTGCAGCCTACATCTCTGTAGAAGACTCATGGCTGTAGTGACTAATCTGAGATGCTTAAGGCTCTTAAAGACCTTTGAGTCACAGATCCCCTAATCAATCATTCATTTCTAGTCCCAAGGGATGAAGGATCTGATTACTGAATCCCCACCCTGCTCATCCACGTAGATGAGATGGCCCTTGTGTACAGTGGTAATCATGTGAAAGTCAGAGGACGACATTCTCTCCGAGTGTGTCATCCAGGTGCTCCAGGATTTACCACATCCCCTAATATCTGTCACTTAATTATGACACATTTGATGCCATCAGTTCCATGTACCACCTAAGATTCCATGTGAATGAACAAGGTAGGGATGGAGAGCCAGTCACAACTTTTCATCAGTCAGAATCATTTGTTCTTTCAGGGTTAGGAAGAAATGTTTTGGGAACAAAAGCATAAGAAAATTGGCTAGCCATCTGGAAAGCTCCCCTAGATCCTGGGAACTTGAACTTAATTTCACTTTATGATTGTAGTGGAGTCTGAAAACAAAATGGCAGTGCTTAGGACAAGTCTCATTTGATTGATCCCAACTCATTATGGAGACCAGGACCAGTTGGAACACATGGAGATCTGCCTAGTGTGCCTCTTGAGTGCTGGGATTAACGGTGTGCAGTGCCATGCCTGCCATATGAGCTACTGCCCAGCACATCAGAAGCTCTGGATGTTCTCCTCAGCACTGCCAAACGAGGGTCTAAAAATGATAGAAAGAAAGATCCCACAGAGGAAGCAAAGCTGGTGTCTGGGGTAGGAAATAAGAACAGTTTGCTTGCTGCTGGCTCCTCTGCATTCTGAGACAGCATTATTTCTGCAGGAGCTGGTGGGGGAAAGAGGTTCAGAATGTCGAGGTGTAGCTGGGGTTAGGGGAACAATAACACTATGGAAGCTGAAGCAGGAACATCTAGAATTCAGCAGTGGTTTGGGTTACATGGTGAGACCCAGTATCAAAAATCAAAAGATAAACAAATCCCAGTTTCTGGAAGCTTCACAAAAGACAGAGGAGAAAGTATATTCCACGGGGGTCACTTAAACTTATTATTATTATTATTATTTTAATCTAAAGAGTTAGCAGGAAGAGACAACACAGGAATCTATGGTTGAAAACTGGAAATGAATGTCTGGTGCAGCGGTGCAGGACTGTAATCCCAGCATTCAGGAGGAGAGAACTGTCTTAACCACTGGGTGCTATCCCTCAGTGTAGAGGACCTTTCATTCAGAACATGGCTGCAAGAGATCACACCCTAAGATTTGGTAGGTCTAGATGATGCAGCTTGAATACAGACATGCCTTTATTCCCAGGAGACAGAGTCGAGCATCTCTCTGAGTTCAAGGTCAGCTTGCTAGAGAGCGAGTTTCAAGGAAAGAAAAGCTTAGGTCTTGGAGTGGTGGTGCAGTCCTTTGATCCCAGCACTTAGGATACAGGAGCATACAGATCTGAGTTCTGTTAGGGCAGTTCATTTGAGTCAGTGAGTAGAGAGGGAGTGCAGTCGAGTTGAGTTCATGGTTGAATTCAGAGGAAGTTTTACCAGAGGAATTTTACAAAGAGAAGTTGACACGGGGGAAGACAGAATGAACCAGAGAATGCATGGTTCTTGGTTGGTGCATCAGTCTCTGCAGGCTCCCTGGGCCCAGATTTGTTGGCTCTGTTAGGCCCAGCATGAGCCTAATTTTCAGAAATGATGAAGAGAACTCAGGAGACCAGATCTCATTGATGAAAAATCACAAGAGGTTTATTTTAACCATTGCGCAATGGGGTTACCCCTGCTGGTCAGCAAAGAGTGCTTCTGGGAGACAAAGGCCTTGGGTTTTTAAAAGACAAAGCATAGGAATTTTGAGGTTGCAGTCTTGGCAATTCAGGATTGGATGAGAAAGCTATAAAGTAAGATAATTGGTTAGTCTTAGGTGCTCAAGCTTGGCCAGTCCTGTCAAGTGTGGATGCAGCTGCAATTAAAGGTGGGGCCGGTTAGCTCATCCTTGAAGATTGGGGCTTCAGGCTTTTGGCCAGAGGTCAGGGTCTACTCAGAAGAAGGATTGAGGCCATCTGGGTTGGTTGCTAAGAAATACTATCTTAGAGTGGAGAGGTGGCTCAGAGGTTAAGAGGTTAAGAAGTTAAGAGCACTGTCCTGAGTTCAATTCCTAGCAACCACATGGTGGCTCACAACCATTTATAACGAGATCTGGTGCTGTCTTCTGGCCTGCAGGTATACCTGCAGAACACTGTATACATAATAAATAAATAAATATATATATATATATATATATATATATATATATATATATATAT
>NW_026591598.1:20757923-20821067 GCF_907164565.1 Psammomys obesus | reverse complement strand
CACTATCTCAAAGATAAGGGTCTGGTCATTCTTTTTGCTGAGTGAAGGTCATTGCTTGCTAACTTTTTTATATCTGTCCTCACAGATAGGGTCACATTCCTCCATTCTCTGGAAAGGTACTAAGAGACTTTAGCTTAACCTGGACCTAAAACTCAAAACTATAGGCTTTAGAAGACATACAGGTTACAAAGTTAGTCTGATCCTTTCAGCTCCATTGCTCTTCTTACGAAGCTTCTGTCCCATCTAGGTCCTTCTATACCTCAATTCTATGACTCCCTGTGCTCTGCCCAAAGTTTGGCTGTGAGTCTTAGCATCTGTTTTGATCCCCTGCTAGGTGGAGTCTTTCAGAGGACATCTATGGTAGGCTCGCATCCTGTTCCTTCTCTTCCACCTCTTCTGGTGTCTATCCTGTTTGACCTCTGAATGAGATGAAGCATCCTCCCTACGTAGGGTCTTCCTTGTTATTTAGCTTCTCTAAATCTGTGAATTGTGCTAGGGTTAGCCATATTATATGGCTACTATCCACCTATAAGTGAGTATATATCATTTGTGTCTTTCTGGTTCTGGGTTACCTCACTCAGGATGATCTTTTCTAGTTCCATCCATTTGCCTGCACATTTCATGATTTCCTTGTTTTGAATAGCTGAGTAGTATTGCATTGTGTAAATACAATAGATACAATTTCTGTATCCATTCTTCTGTTCAGGGACATTTAGGTTGTTTCCAGATTCTGGCTATGATGAATAAAACTTCTATGAACATAGTTGAGCAAATGTCCTTATTATATGGTGGAACATCTTTTGGGTATATGCCCAGGAGTGGTATAGCTGGGTCTTGACATAGCACTTTTCCCATTTGTCTGTGAAAGCACCAGATTTATTTCTAAAGTGGTTGTACAAGTTTGTACTCCTACCAGAAATAGAGGAGTGCTTCCCTTTCTTCACATCCTCACCAACATGTGCTGTCATTTGAGATTTTTTTTAATTAATTAATTAATTTTTATTCACTTGACATCCTGATTGTAGCCCCATCCCTTCTCCCATCCCAGCCCCACCTTTTCTCCCTCCCTTCACCCTCACCCTTGCCTATTCCTCAGCAAAGGGGAGCTCCACCTCAGTTCAAGTTTCTTCAGGACTGAGCATGTCCTCTTCCCCTGTGGCCTGGCAAGGCAGTCCTACCAGGGTGGAAGTGATCAAAAAGCTGGCAAGTGAGTCCATGTCCAATGCAGCCCCTCTTCAAGTGCTTGAGTCCCCACATGAAGCCTAAGCTGCCCATCTGCTACATCTTAGTAGGGGGCCTAGGTCCAGTTCTTGCATGGACCTTGGTTGATGCTTCATTCTCAGCAAGTACCTCTGGGTCCTGGTTGGTTGGCTCTGTTGACCTTCTTGTGGCACTCCTGTCAGCTCCAGGTCCTTTTCTGTTTCCTTCCATTTTTTCCACAAGACTCTCTACTCATCGCCATATGTTTGGCTATGAGTTTCAGCAGCTGTTTTGAGGCACTGCTGGGTAGAGTCTCTCAGAGGACATCTCTGACAGGCTCCTGTCTGGAAGCTTATCAGAGTATCATTCATAGTGTTAGAGGCTGGCACTCTCCCATGGTGTGGGTATTTGGTTGGGTCAGACATTGGTTGGGCATTCCCTCAATCTCTGCTCTATCTGCTCTACCTTTTTCCCTGCACATCTTGAATGCAGGGTGAATTTGGGGTCGAAGTTTCTGTGGGTGTGTTGGTGTTCCCCTCCCTCTACTAGGAGACTAGTCTAGTCTCCTAGACCTCTGTAGTCTCTATGGTCTCCGCTGTTAGGAATCTCTGCTTGAATCCCCTCATATCCTCCCAGGAGCCTATCCTGAGTTAGGTCTCCAGCTTGTTACAGAGACACCCCACCCTCAGTTTCTCTTTTCACTGAAGGCCTTCTGTCCTCTCTCCGTCTCTCTCCCCAGGTCTGATCTACACTCTCTTAACTCTCTACATCCCCTCTCCTCAACCACCACTTCTGTCTGTTCTGTCTCACCCTGAGTGAGATGTATGCATCCTCCCTTGGAGCCTCTGTGTTGCTTATCTCCTTGAGCCTGTGCCTCATAGCATGATTACCCAGTAGTTTCTGGTGAAAATACACATATAAGTGAGTACATACCCTGTGTGTCTTTCTGGGTCTGGGTTACCTCACTCAAGACAATGGTTTTTTTCTAGTTCCATCCATTTGCTTGCAAATTTCATGATTTCTTTTTTAAGAGCTGAGTAGTATTCCATTGTGTAAATGTGCCACAATTTCTTTATCCATTCTTTGGTTGACGGACAGCTTGGTTGTTTCCAGTTTCTGGTTATTACAAATAAATCTGCTATGAATATGGTTGAGCAGGTTTCCTTGTTGTATTGTGAAGCATCTTTTGGGTATACACCCAGAAGTAGTATAGCTGGGTCTTTAGGCTATTCCCAATTTTCTGAGAAAGTGACAGATTGATTTTCAAAGTGGTTGTACAAGTTCACACTCCTACCAGCAATGAAAGAGTGTCCCCCCTTTCTCCACACTCTGGTCAACATATACTATCACTTGAGATTTTGATACTAGCCATTCTCACCAGTGTGAGATGGAATCTCAGAGTTGTTTTGATTTGCATTTTCCTGATAACTAATAAGGAAGTTGAACATTTCTTTAAGTGCTTCTTGGCCATTCAAGGTTCCTTTTGAAAATTCTCTGTTTAGTTCTGTGCCCCATTTTTTAATTGGGTTATTTTGTTTATTGGTGTTTGGTTTCTTGAGTTCATTATATATTTTGGTTATTAGACCTTTGTCAGATGTAGGATTGGTCAATATCTTTTCCCAATCTGTACAGTGTCTTTTTGTCCTATTGTCCTTTGCCTTATAGAAGCTTTTCAATTTCAAGAGGTCCCATTTATTAATTATTGATCTTAGAGCCTGAACTGTTGGTGTTCTGCTCAGGAAGTTGTCTCCTGTGTTAATGAGTCCAAGGCTCTTCCCTACTTTCTCTTCAAGTAGAGTTAGTATATTTGCAGTTATATTGAGGTCTTTGATCCACTTGGATTTGAGTATTGTTCAGGGTGATAAATATGGATCTATTTGCATTTTTCTACATATAAACAAGCAGTTAGACCAGCACCATTTGTTGAAGAGGCTATCTTTTTTCCATTGTATGGTATTGGCTTCTTTGTCAAAAATCAAATGACCATAAGTACGTGGGTTTAATTCTGGGTTTTCAATTCAATTCCATTGATCAGCCATTCTGTTTCTATGCCAGTGCCACACAGTATTTATTACTATTGCTCTGTAGTATAGCTTGAAGTCATGAATGGAAATACCTCCAGAAGATCTGTTATTGTACAGGATTGTTTTAGCTATTCTGGGTTTTTTGTTGTTGTTGTTTTCCCATATGAAATTTAAAATTGTTCTTTCCAGGTCTGTAAAGAATTGTGTTGGAATGTTGATGGGAATTGCGTTGAATCTGTAGATGACTTTTGGCAGGATATTTTTGGCTATTTTTATTATGTTAATCCTACTGATCCGTGAGCATGGCGATATTTCCATGTTCTAAAATCTTCTTCATCTGCAAATAGCAATACTTTGAGGTCTTCCTTTCTGATTTGTATGCCCTTGATCTCCTTTAGTTGTCTTATTGCTCTAGCTAGGACTTCAAGTACTATATTGAAGAGGTATGGAGAGAGTGGGCAGCCTGGTCTTGTCCTTGATTTTAGTGGAATTGATTTGAGTTTTTTTTTCTCCATTTAATTTGATGTTGGCAATCTGCTGTGTATAGCTTTTTATTATGTTTAGATATGGGCCTTATGTCCCTGATCTCTCTAAGACTTTCATCATGAAGGGGTGTTGGATTTGGTCAAATACTTTTTCTGCATATAATGAGATGATCTGTGAAATTTTTTTTTTTTAGTTTGTTTAAATGGTGGATTACGTTGATGCATTTTCATATGTTGAACCATCCCTGCATTCCTGGGATGAAGCCTACTTGGTCATGGTGGATAATGTATTTGAAATGTTCTTGGATTCAGTTTGTGAGTATTTTATTATTTTTGCATTGATGTTCATGAGTGAAATTGGTCTGAAATTCTCTTTCTTTGTTGAGTCTTTGTCTGATTCAGGTATCAGGGTGACTGTGGCTTTGTAGAATGAATTTGGCAATGTTCCTTCAGTTTTTATTTTGTGGAATAGTTTGAGGAGTATTCATATTAGCTCTTCTTTGAATATCTGCTAGAACTCTGCACTAAAACTGTCTGGGCTTGGGCTTTTTTTTGGCTGGGAGACTTTTGATCACTGCTTCTATTTCCTTAGGGGTTATGGAACTGTTTAGACTGTTTACCTGATCTTGACTTAGCTTTGGTAGGTGAAATCTATCCAGAAAATCATCCATTTCATTTAGATTTTCCAATTAGGTAGACTATAGGCTTTTGAAGTAAGACTTAATGATTTTTTTTATTTCCTCATTGTCAGTTATTATGTCCCCCTTTTTGTTTCTGCCTTTTTAGTTAGTTTGGTTAAAGATTTGTATATCTTGTTGATTTTCTCAAAGAACCAGCTCTTGGTTTCATTGATTCTTTGCATTGTTCTCTTTGTTTCCAATTTGTTGATTTCATCCCTGCGTTTGATGATTTCCTATCTGCTACTTCTCTTTAGTGTGTTTGCTTTCTTTTGTTTTAGAGCTTTCAGGTGTGCTGCTAAGTTACTAGCATGGAATCTCTTCAGTTTTTTTTATAAAGGTGCCAAGTGCTATAAACTTTCCTTTTAGCAATGCTTTCATTGTGTCCCAGAAGTTTGGGTATGTTGTGCCTTCATTTTTATTGACAACTAGAAAGTCTTTAATCTCTTTATTTCTTCTCTGACCTAGTGGTCTTTAAGTAGAAAGTTGTTTAGTTTCCATGAGTTTATAGGCTTTCTGTTGTTTCTGTTGTTGAAGTCGAGCTTTAATCCATGGTGGTATGATAAGATGCAGTAGGTTATTTCAATCTTCTTATGTTTGTTGAGACTTGCTTTGTGACCAAGTATATAGTTAATTTTGGAGAAGGTTCCATGAGGTATATTCTCATGTCTTTGGGTGAAATGTTCTGTCGATGTCTGTTAGGTCCATTTGATTCATGATGTCTGTTAGTTTCTTTATTTCCCCATTTAGTTTCTAAATTGATGATCTGTCCATTGGAGAAAGTGGGATGTTGAAGTTTCCCACTATTACTGTGTGGAATTCAATGTGTGATTTAAGCCTTAGTAATATTGCTTTTACTAATGAGTGTGCCCTTGCATTTGAGGCATAGATATTCATAATTTAGACATCATCTTGGTGTATTTTTCCTCTGATGAGTCCTTCTCCATATCTTTGATTAATTTTGGTTGGAGGTCTATTTTATTAGATAGCAGAGTGGCTACTCCAGCTTGCTTCTTGGGTCTGTTTGCTTGGAAAACCTTTTTCTTGCCCTTTACTCTGAGATAACGTCTATCTTTATTGCTGAGTTGTGTTTCTTGCATGCAGCAAAAAGATGGGTCCTGTTTTCATATCCATTCTGTTAAGCTGTGTCTTTTTACTGGGGAGTTGACACCATTGATGTTGAGGGATATTAATGACCAGTTGTTACTTCCTGTAATTTTGATGTTGGTGATGGTAGAGTGTATGTATTTTTCTCCTTTTGGTTTTGCTGATATGGGGTTATTAATTACTTGTGTTTTCCCAGGTATCGTAGGCCTCCTTGGGTTGGTGTTTTCCTTCTAGTATCTTCTGAAGGGCTGAAGTTTCCTGGCTGTCCTGAAACTGGCTCTGTAGACTAGGCTGTCTTGAACCCGGAGAAATTGCATCCTGAATGCTGTGAATAAAAGGATTGCCCCCACCACCACCTGGCTTGTGCTGATCTTAGGCCAATTTAAGCCTAGCATGGTTATGTAAGAGGCAGGCTGATCTCTTAATTCAAGGCTAGCCTGGTCTACAGAGTAAGTTTCAGGACAGCCAGTGGTGAGATTCTATAATAGCAACAAAAGTTCTTTTTCTTTCAGGGCCTATACATGGTCTCATCCTAGAGACAAGGATGTCCTCAAACTTGCACGAAGCAATCTGCTTCCCTTGTCTCATTGTTCAAATTAAAATGCGAGCATCAGGCTACACTTAATTCCAAACTTCATGCTTGGTTTGTTTTTTTGTTTTTTTGTTTTTTGTTTTTGTTTTTTTTTTTTCTGTCTTCCATTAGTTTTTGAAGAGCTCAAATAGTAACTTACCATGACACTGAACTACTGTGTTTCCTGACCCTAACATGTACATTATCATCTCCACCTCACAGTCTTGTCTTTCCTAGTGCTTTATAAAGAGTTATAGAATTTGGCAATGGCTGCTGAAGATTTGCCAAGTCTGTTTAGTGTTTCTTTCCCACTGTGTCCTGCTCTGTAGCTTGGTAAGCACAAGCTTGCAGTCCTCCTTTCCTGAAACACAAGGACATGAGATAAACCACAGCTGAAATCAATGACTGTTATGCCCATTTTATGGATTCTTAAGTTGTTCCAACGAGTATCAGGTAAGAGAATGGCAACTGTGGGAAGGTTGGTAACCAGTGTTTGCTCTTATTTCTTTGAAGGCCCAGAGAGTTGAGAACCATGAACCTCAGGCTCCCTTGGTGACCCCTTCTCCACAGGATGTATTTGCTGGAGATGTGGTTGGAATTGGATGGTGGTATTTGGAAAGCACATGCTTTGGAAAGGCTTAACACACTAGAGAGAAGTATGGGTTTTGACACCAACAGACAATGATCAAAATGTGAAACTGTAACCTCCACCATGACCACAACAGTAACCTTGTCCAGAGAGGTCACTTTGTGGGAAGAAGAAAGGCTTCCTAAGTTTTCTGCATGGTGTTTGCTTCTATGGTTCCCCAGTACAATGGCAGACCAGGCCCCACCTACACTACTGCAGCTGGCAAAATAGACACTACTGAGGGAGGACGCTTTGGTTATATCTGCTCTAGAGGACCGGCCCATGGATCTGCTCCCGGTGATGTTCAAGGAGGTCTTCACTGACAGAAGTACAAAGATCCTGAAGGTCTTGGTGGGTGCCTGGCCCTTCCCATGCCTTCCTGTAGGAGCCCTGATAGAAGACCCACACTTGGAGATTTTGAAGGTTCTGCTTGAGGGATTGGATGTGCTGATTACACAAAAGGTTTGCCCCAGGTAAACAAGACCAGCTAGAATGGTGGAAGATTTGTGGGTGCAGAGAATGAGTAACTAAAGAAGGACGGGAGTATTTGGCCAGAGGTAGATCAGAGGCTTCTGATAGCATCAGCTTAGAGAGTTGTAGAGGGTTGGGCTCTGCCTCAGCCATCTGGGCACATGTGGAGGACACAGGACAGCAGACACAGCCACTGGGGAAAAAGCCTGTCTCAGGTTGCCTCACAGGCATGAGTGGAAGGAGGTTTGGATTGAGTGGAATGAAATGGGAGGAAGAGAGAAATGACTGCAGCTGCTTCTTCTCAAAGATACCTTTTTAACTGAGCACGAGACACTGGGCATAGGGGAAAGCCAAGATTTGGAAGGGATAGCTGAAGTGTGAGATGGAACAAGAAGCGGACAAGAAGTAAGACGGGTCTTATAATCTGAGAATTCTACCTGTTTTACCAACAGGAGTTCAAAACTGAGAAGACTCGATTTGAGGAGTGCGCACCATGACTTCTGGAGCATATGGGCTGTGTTTCGTGAAGATGGCCACTCACTACAGGTCATGCCACAGAAGAAGCCAGTGGAGGCCTGTGCTGAGCCTGGGATGAAGATAATGGTGGTAACTGTTATCAAAATCACGAAGGCCAGTTCCGATGAATGTGCCACATACTTGTTGCGGTGGGCCAGGAAGAGAAAAGACTCCATTCATCTGTGCACAGTTTAGAATCACCTGTCTTCAAGATCTTCAAGATGGTGGATCTAGGCTGTATTCTGGAGCTTCAGCTGAGTGAGTGGTGATGTGAATTCATGGTACACCTTCTTCTTTACCTGGGGCAGATGAGAAATCTCTACAAGCTCGTACTGGACAGAATTTGGATGAACTTGAAATTTGATACTTCTGCAGAGCAGAAAAAGCAATGGCTACGCATGTTTCTCGTAGCTCCAAACTCTCCTGTCTCCAGAATCTCTATGTAAATCATGCCCACTTTCTAGAAGACTGCTTTGCAGTGGGCTTGGGTAAGAAAGAATGGAGAGGCTCCTCCAGACCACAGAAAAAAACATCTCTTTCTTTTCACATTAGCAGGTCCCTGATGGTCTGCCCACTCTAACCCTAGCAGTGTTAGGGATGTAGTGTTTTGAGCAAATGAGATCTGTGCTCAGTTATGTGTGGCCAGGTACCAGCAAGCCTCTAGTGGCTCTAATGTGAAAGGGGGTGAGTAGATGGAAAATGTGTGACACGCTTGAAGGGTTTGAAGGTGAGGAAACAGGACATAGCTGTGGTGGGGGAACAGATCCAGACTCTTAAGGACACCCCTGGAATGAAGCAGAATGAACCTTGGACAGACCTCCATCATATGGACAGACTAAATTTAAGACAAGTGTCACCTACCTTGCTCTCGATCCCACCAATCCTCTTTGGTAGCATTTGGCAGAAATGATTTCTTGATCTGTCCCTAGGTGCTTGGAGGTCCCCTTGGAGACCCTGTCAATCACTGACTGCCAGCTTTCACAGTCAGACTTTGACTACCTGACCCGTTGCCTGAAGATTGGTCAGCTCAAACATCTCAGCCTAAGAGATGTAAAGCTATCTAATCTATGCCCTAGGCTTCTTGTAGTTCTCCTTGGAAGAGTCACAAGTATCCTGCAAATTCTGAAACTGAAGCAGTACAGATGTGGTACTCTCATTTCAATGGTATCTTGCCTGCCCTGAGCCAGCATGATGTTCCTAGCTCATCAAGGTCAAGTTCCATCAGAAGGATATCACTCTACTTGTCCTGAAGACGGATTGAATCAACTTTGTTCAGAGCTGCTAGACATACTCAGGGCCCAGTGGCAGCCCAGGAGAGTTTCCTTTGCTATAGGCACTTGCTTTGTACTGTTTACATTGATGTTACTATGACCTTGGGGCCAGACTTGGCCTTTGTCAGCAAGTAGCATAAGGTTGCTTCCGGTACTGGGAATAGAAGCCTAGTGTGGAACTGAATGTACACTGTGTGTGTTCTCATTTGCACATAATAAATACGAAATAATTATGGCGAGTTGTGTCCCCAGCATTTCAATACCCATTTCTTTCTTCATCACCTTGAGAGGTGGTGATGAAAGGCCTGACCCCAAGAAGTATCAGCCTCCATAATCTAACCTAGGCCTAGAGCGTTTCCAGCCTGTGAGATTTACTGCTGAATAAGCTCACCCTTTTTTGTTCTTACTGAACTCTGGACTGGCTGGTTCAACTCAGCTATTCTGGCTCAAACTCCTCTCCAAGCTGACTTTTTCAGTCTGGCCTCTCTCTCTCTTGCCCCCTGAATTGATTGCTCTGCTTGTTCTCAAACTAAGTCCAACAATCTTTCCTCATCTTCTGTCTCCTCATTCTCTGGTTAATTTGGTCTTCACCTGAATTCTCTCTTGCTGCAACCTGCCTCTCTATGACTGTCCTGGTCAAACTGCCTCTTCTCACTCTGCATTGGACCAGAAGTACCTTCCCTTTCTTCTCTCTTGTGAGAGCTGGACTTATCTTATTCTGTCAGATCTTTTCTGATTTGTTAACTTTTCTGTCAGTCAGTTCTACATCGCTTTCAAACAAGGGTGCTTCTTTTTATCAGCTAACATTACTTTCATTGCTTGGTGTTAAAGGTACGTACCACCATGCTTTTCTTTACCTGAAACTTGCTCTATACCAGGCTGGCCTTGAACTCAGACTGCTTGCCTCTGTATTCTGGATTAAAGGCATGTTTGCATTCCAGCCAGATCATACAGACCTAGAAGATCTTCGGATATGATCTCTTGCCAGCTGGATCAAACAGACCTAAAAGACCTTTGGATGTGATCTCTTGCCACAACAGCCATGTTCTGAATTTAAAATCCTCTACAATGAGCCATCTCTCAAGCCCCCAAAAGTTTTTTTTTAATATACAAAATTGGCATTAGGGGGTCCTTTCACTGAAGTGGGGCCTCAACCTTAAAGTGAAAGACTGAAACTAAATACGGGCTTTCTGGGATCGAGCATTTTGTACAATTTATTGAGATCCAGAGGAACAAGCTGGACAGTGGTGGCACATTCCTTTAAACTCTGCACTTGGGCAGCAGAAGCACATGGCTCTCTGTGAGTTCTAGTTCAGCCTGGTCTACAGAGTGAGTTCCAGAACAGCCAGTGCTAAAACAGAAATCAAACAAGCCAAATGTCTAGTACAGAAACAGTGACAGCCATGGCATAAAGCACTAAGCCAATGCTGTTCAAATCTCCAGAGGTATTAGTCATTCACTACTTGGAAGATGTTCTCTCGATCATCTAATTAATGCTCAAATGAATGTTTAGTTTTCATAGTAACTACAAGGAGAAAATTCATAATTTTGAACTATATCATTCGGTATGTTTTATCTGTTTATCACTGCTGAGGGCTTGGCTCTACTCTTTGTTTTCCGGAAACTCTCAGGTGAATCTCTATAAGACTGTAACACCTGAAACAGGGGAGGTTTTTAGCTTATTAAGTAATGTGGCTGCTAAGGAGGCAGCTCAGGAATAATATCTTACTGGCTCCCAGAATGAAATATTCCAAGAATATAGACTGGCTGAAGCTGCTAGAGAAGTGAGCCTGATGGCGTGGTATTAACTCCTTCACTATCTACCTGAACTTCAAACAAACCTGAAGCAACTGCTCACGGTCTAGCAAACAGCAGCATAGCACCATAGCAGCATAGCTTTCCCTTGGCACAGGGCACAATCCTTGTCTTAACTGGCTCAGACTGGCAGTGTGTCACAGCAGCTTCTCCAGGAAAGACAGACAAGTAGAGCCTGAGACCCTAAACTTAATTTCACCTTATGATCAAAATGGAGACTTAAAATAAAATGGCTGTGTTCTGCTAGGCAATAAGGCTTAGTCAAGTCTGGACGTGTGTTAATATTGGTATGCCTCAACAGATCCTTCACTTGAATTCTAGAATGATACTAGGAGTCTGTATGGAGCCAGAGGAATATGGAGTTCAAGGACAGCTTTGCCTGTTTCAGACCCTGTCTCAAATACACTCAAATGAAGTAGGGAGTGGTGGATCAAGCCTTTAATACCAGAACTCTGGATTAAAGACTTTGCCTTCAACAGGGTCTCAGTTCATCGTCTTTCCTGTGTGGAGATCAAATTAGTATAAACACACCCTATGTACATCCCAGGGCAGTGAATCCATGCAGGCCTCACAGCTTTGTTCTCATTTTTTTTTTCTAGTGGGATATAAGCTCTCTTATGAATTTTTCAGGCTGGCCTTAGGCTCACTCTGAATCCCAGACAGGACTTGACTTTGTCCCTTCTTTCTCAGCCTTCTGAATAATGGTCACCATAACAGACCACCAAAAATAGGAGGCCTCTAGACCTTAGCACAACTGTCTCCATGGCGAAGGTACAGTTCATGCCATAGTTTCAGCATGTACACAGCACAGTACCCAAGAATACAAGAAGTCCTGATTTTCACAGGATCTCAATTCACACTCTTCCCTGCATAAAGAGCTCATCAACCTGGACACACCCTATCTATACTGATCCACTGACGAAGGAAGATTACGAAGACCCAGATGTGCTCTCTACTTATCCTGGCAATGATTCCATGAAAGGCAAAGCAGGTACTGTCATGGAAAGGAGAGAAAGAAGGCAGGAACCAATGAGGGAAGGAAAGAGGGAAGAAAGGAAGAGAGAGAAAGGATAAGAAAGAAGTCACTCTGTGAGTCGGTTTTTACATTCACCACAGTCTCGGTTCATTTTCTTTTCTTCATGGATATTGAATCAAGCTGAACACACCCTATTTCATACCGCTAATGAGTTCCAGATAGGCCTTAGCTATAGTGTAAGAAATCACATGGGAAAAAAATTCAAAAGTAAGCACAGTGGTGGAGGAACATGCCTTTAATCCCAGAACTCCAGAGACAGAGGCAGACAGATCTCTGAGTTCAAGGCCTACTTGGTCTACAGAGTGAGGTACAGGGCTACACATAAAAACCCTCTCAAAACAAAACAAACAAATGAAAAACAAAAATCCCAAAATAATGAAGTTAATAAGACAGTGAATCCCAGGGCTCTGAGTTTGAAATTTATCATGGATGGGTCTGGGACCTGACCATAATCTCTGGTTTTATACAATCTCACATGGAGATATGATTCACTCAAGCTAAATGAATGGAGATTTCAACATCCAATCAGGTGGCAGCTTATGGCTGAAAGGTGGAGGGAAGGAGTGAGAGAAAGGGGACTATATAAGGGTCAGAACAGCCAGACAAGACACTCTGAGCCTTGGAGCCTGGAGTGAGTGCTTCATCCTGCTAGGATTGGAAGACCTGACAGCAGTGTCCAGATCAGGTAAGTCATTCACCCCCATCAGGACAGCCCATCTCACCCAGACTTGGAAGCCTCTATTGGGGACTTTAGACTTCAGATGTTACATTGAGTTCTCATGTCTTTCTCTTCTAGTGAGAGGAACAGAGGCCTGTTTTGATCAAAAAATGCAACTTGGCCTTCTTCTGAAATACTATTTGGTCCTTGTTATTGTTAACTTGTGACTTCTGATTTTTTGACACTCGTGTTCAGGTGTTGACTACTTAGCATGGGAAATGACCAAGTCCCTCAGGCTAGAAGGAATTGGCCATCCCCCTACCCCTGTGTCTTCTCACTGGCCAAATTGATAAGTATCTGTCATAAAGCTCTGCCTCAGCTCCTCACTGCAGGGGTCACAGGCTTAGCTCCTCAGACATCTTCTGATGGTTCTTTGGTTGGGGCTCATTTCATTTATATTAGTCACGGTTTTGTTTCTTTTTCTTTTAAGATCTAGCTATTTATTTTATGTATGAGTGCTCTATGTGCATGTACACCTGCATGCCAGAAGAGGGCACCAGATCCCAGTATAGATAGTTGTGAACCACCATGTAGTTGCTGGCAATTGAAGTTAGGATTCTGGAAGAGAACAGACAGTGCTATTAACCTCTGAGCCATATCTCCGTGGTTTTGTTTCTTTATTTGTTTGTTTGGAGTGGCTACCACAGGCTATAAACCCAGCATCCTACTCCTATTCCTTTCCCAGTATAGTCTCTGAGAACTCACAGACAGGCCGCCAGAAGTTCAAACACAGGTAAAGTCATCTAGGGGCACAGTGCGCTGCCCTGTCCACTGCAGCTCATCCTTTGTGTTGGGGCAGGGACTGGTTAAAGTTTGGCCTTTAGTTCTTCTGCCAATCAACAGAGACTGGAGGAGGAGACTTTTCCCAGTACAGTCTTCCTTTCTAGGTATTCAGAGCCCCTCCCTTCCCTGCTTCTGCAGGCTAGTGCTTGGCTTTTCAACTCCAGCCTGATTCCTTGGGGGCAGCAACCAGTAATAGAGTTCGAATGCACACCTGATTTCAGGGCTTTGACTTGGCAACACAGCCTCAGATGGCAATGATTCCACCAAAGGCAGAACTATACAGTTCTGTAAACTAGACAGAAAGAGAACGGGGACAGGAATAGCTGCAGTGTTTGCACAGTGACTATAGAAATGTGTTCTTACTGACACCACCACCTCATGCATTCTCTTTCCTGCATGGAGATCTAACCAACCTGGACACACTCAGGTACATATCCTCTCCTGAGGCAGGAGGATTATTGAAACTACACAATGAGTTCCAGATATGCCTTAGCTACAGTGTGAAGTCTTATCTGGGAAAAATATCAAAAAAATAATAATGTAAATAAGACAGTGAATCCCAGAGCTTAGAGTTTAAGGAAGTACTATAATAATGGATGGGTCTGGGATCTTGACCACAATCTCTGATTTTATACTTTCCCACGTGGAGATCTGATTTACTCAAGCCACAGACACAAAAGCCCAAATAGGATTAAAGAGCAGAAGCTTCATTATCAAATCAGGTAGCAACTTGTGGCTGAGAGGTGGGGCTAACAGAAAGGCATGAGGGCAGGAAAGGTGGATATAAGGGTCAGAATGGCCAGCCTAGACACTCTAAGCCTTGGAGCCTGGAATGAGGCCTCTCCTGGCTGGGATTGGAAGGCCTGACAGCAGTGTCCAGATCAAGTAAGTCACCCCACCACCACACATCAGGGTACCCCATCTTACACAATCACTCACTTCATCTTTATAGTTTGGATATTTTGTTGTTGTATTTTGTTCGTGACTATTTTGAAGCAGCAAATATCATTGAGACCAGACTAGCTTAGAACTACATATGTACCTAACTGTCAAGAAACACTGATCCTTCAGCCTCTGTCTCCTGAGTACCGAGACCAGAAGTTGAACTGCCCTATGAGAGTTATAGAGTGCCAAAGATGCAACATTCATGGATTCAGGCCTATTGGGCAAGCACTCCCTTTTCTTTAAAAAATCTGCACTGTACTTGAATTTTTTTTTAGGTTTTGATTTGTTTTTTGGTTTGGTTTGGGTTTTTTTTTGTTTTTTGTTTGTTTTGTTGTTGTTGTTTTGGATTTTTTTTTATTTTTGTTTTTGTTTTCCAAGGCAGGATTTCTCTGTATAGCACTGGCTGTCCTGAAACTCAATTTGTAGACCAGGCTGGCCTCAAACTCAGGGATCCACCTGCTTCCGCCTTCAGAGTGCTGCTGGGTTTAAAAGGGTGTGCCATCACCATCCTTTAATTTTTTTTTAATTCAAGGTGATTGTAGATTTATTGAGTGAATATGAAGATAATTCTATAGAAGAGGACAGATGACTATGAACCCCAGGAAAGAATCAAATTGACAGTTCTTAGTACTCAGTCTCCTAAATGACAGCCTAGAGCTCAGCATGGCTCCTGGCTCTAAAGCTTCTGGAAGTAAAAGTAACTTTATCCAGGTCACTGATCCTCCCAACCAGTTCCATTGACTGTACTCAAAGCGTACTTTGGAGGTAGGACCTTTAACTTGCTATTGATAGTCATGAGAGGTGTTTGAAGCGGGCTGCCCATAAAACTATGGAGTTCAGGATTGTGTCTCCTCTTACCCACTCTCCAGGAGAACGGGATTCAGGAGCACAGTGGATGTGACTGGGCTGAAGAACAGGGAAGATCAGTTCAAATGGGTGCTCATGAATCTCTTGGAGGCCCTTGAGGGAACTGTGGCTTTGAGAAAGATGCATAGTGTGTATGGGAAATACAAGGTTTCCAGCATTGCCAGAGTAATGGCTGAGGCCCTGCATAACATCTGTTTGTTTTTTATAGTTAATTTTTTATTTTTTTATATTAGTTACAGTTTATTCACTTTCTGTCTCAGCTGTAGCCCCCTCCCTCATTTCCTTCCAATCCCTCCCTGCCTCTCTCTAAGTTTACTGATGGGGGAGGTCCTCCTCCCCTTCCATCTGATCCTAGCTTATCAGGTCTCTTCAGGACTGGCTGCAATGTCCTCCTCTGTGGCCTAGCAAGGCTGCTCCTCCCTCGGGGGTTGGGGGGAGGTCAAAGAGCCAGCTGTTGAGTTCATGTCAGACAGTCCCTGCATAACATTTGTAATGATATGAGAAAGAGGGTTGCTGAAAGTGTTTTGCCTGAAAACTTTTCTTCTTCTGGAGGTTTCCATAGTATCTGTCTACCTGAAGGTCAGGATGAGTCTCCAGACCCCGCCCACGCTCCTGCAGCTTGCAAAAAGAAGCCTACTGAAAGATGAAGCCTTGGCCATCTCTGCTCTGAAGGACCTGCCCATGGAGCTCTTCCCACCACTGTTTAAGAGTATATTCATGAACAAACAAACTACCATCTTGAGGATGATGGTGGCAGCCTGGCCTTTCCCATGCCTTCCTGTTGGAGCCCTGATGAAGACTTCCAACTTAGAGATCTTGAAGGCTCTGCTGGATGGCCTGGATTTGCTGATGACACAAAAGGTTCCACCTAAGTAAGTGAGACCAAGGTAGCATGGAGGAAGTGTTTTGATTGTGGGGAGCTGACTACAGAGTTCACAGTGTGGTCCAAACTGAATCAGAGGCTTCTGGTGCCACTATCTTGGAGAAGGGAAACAAAGAAGTGGTGTTGGTAGCACAGCTGAGAACGATGCAGTCAACATGTAAAGCATTATTCCTTGCCTCTTTCCCCAGCCACTAGAATGGAAACTGGGATCAAAGAAGGGATTTTAAAGAAAGTTGAGTTGTAGGATCAAAGATTACACATTGTGTATCCTGTCTTCTTAATGTCCTTCCTGTTTGACCCTCAGCAGGTGGAAGCTACAAGAGCTTGATTTACGAGATGCCCGCCATAACTTCTGGGATGTGTGGGCTGGAATAGAGGAAGGTGTCTGCTCTCCAGATGACATTAGCAAGATGGAACCAGTGGTGTATCATCCCACACCAGGCAAAAAACAGACCATGACTGTGCTGATGAACCTTTCCCTCGTGTCCAGTAATCTGGATAATTACCTAAATTATTTCTGTTGGTGGGCCAAGCAGAGAAAAGGTGCTCTACAGGTGATCTGTCAGAAGCTGAAGTTTTGGGCCATCCCTGATTATAACCCTCTGGAGCTGCTAGAGGTAATTGAGCCAGTCTCAATCCAGGAACTGGAAATAAATACATGCTGGGACCTGAAAACCCTTGCATTGTTAGCCCCTGGTCTGGGGCAGATGGAAAACCTTCAGAAACTCACTCTCAAAGAAATCTGTGTACCTTTGGCCTGGCGTGGGGACCGAGAGATAAAAAAGGCTGGCATTATGAAGATCATTTCCCAGTTCTCCAAACTCCACAAGCTCCAGCATCTCTATTTCAACGATGTCTGCTTCCTAAATAAACGCCTGGAACAACTGCTCGGGTAAGGAAGGATAGCCCGCTCATTCCACAGGCAAGAGCAAAGCTTTCTGTGTGATGTGAAAGCTTTCTCAGTGCACACCCATGGCTTCCCAGCCAATGTTGCGTGCACATGTTGAGTGCAGTTAGAATTCTTGATCTAGTGGCCTTTCTGCTTCCCTAGCATCCTGAGTTGTCACCTCAGGAAACTCTGACTGTCACCTGTGTGTCCACAATTTAGGAAAGATTTCTGAAAGGGACCCAAATGAAGGAGAAACATATCTACAAAACTACATGTTGTGCCATGTTGGCTCTGTCTTATTCACAGGACAGAGGCTATGCTAAGAAAGTGGGGCTCGTCAAGCACAGGGGTGGTTCTGTTTCCTGGTTGGTCCTTCTGGGTTTTCCTGCTCACATCTCTGTCCACCAATATAGTTTAATGCTTGCCAGTGCAGAGGGAAGTGTAGAACTAGGGTCAGAAACTATCACAGTACTCCCTAGAGTAACATGACCTGAGTTGTTAACTCTCGATCCAAATGCATCCTGGGCTTGACCTTCATGATGCTCACAGAATGAACTTGATCCTAATGATCCAATGCTTCCTTGAAGTCATAGGCCTTTCTCTACCACTGTTAAACTTTACTGAAATTAGTTTTTTTTTTTTGTTTTGTTTTGTTTTGTTTTGTCTCTCTAGGTGTTTAGAGAGTCCCTTAGAGACCCTCTCAATCACTTTGTGCATGCTGTCACGGACAGACATGATTTATCTGTCCCAGTGTCCAAAAGTCCATCAACTCAAACACCTGGACCTGAGTGGGGTCACGATTTTTAATTTAAGTCATTCAGTTCTAGGAATACTGCTGGAAAGACTGGCAGGAACATTGCAAATATTAGAATTGAAGGGCTGTATGATAGTGGACTTCCAAATCAGTGTAATCTTGCCTGCCCTGAGCCAGTGCTCCCAGCTCACAGAGGTCAATTTTCTGAAGAACTTCCTGTCTCTGAGCAGCCTACGGATGCTGCTACAGCACACTGCCAACCTGAAGCAGCTGACCAGGGAGCTGTACCCTGCCCCTGATGAAGTCTATGATGAAATTGGTGATATACTCCCTGACAGATTTGAACAACATTGTTCTGAGCTTATGAACACAATCAAAGTTATAAGGCAGCCAAAAGAGGTCTACTTTGTGAGTAATACATGTATAGACTGTCGTGAATGCTGTGTCTACAGTCGGGAGGCCATACTGTGTTCCTGTTGGCAATAAAGCTGAGAAGTCACTGCTGGCCCCTGAGAAATGGAAGCCAAGCCTCAAGTGACTGATCAGAAATACAGGACAATTTTTATTTAAGCAGTTTTGGATATACTTGGGAAAGAGGATTGTTTCGTTGTTTCAGATTTTGAAATACAAGTGTTGACACAAAGAACCAGGAACTTAATTTCTGCCTAAGGTCAACAGGACAGACCTACCCTTGCACAGCAAAAGAACAAGAAAAGTGGATAAATGGAGAGAACACACAACAAAGAGCAAAATGGATTGGATGAAGAGGACTCCATGTCATTCTTGTCTCTGGATGACATCCACCTTTTGGCTGTCCACTTCACAGAAAGAACTATAATATATGGATCTATATCTGTTTTGTGATCTATAAGACTGACTGAACCCATGAACTGGTGTTGGACTTCCAGCCCTATCTCTGTTAAGCTGGGTCTTTTTCTTGTTTGGGGAGGCCCTCAAGCTGGATATTGTGTTTCCCACCATCCTTAGCACTACAATTTTCCCTAGCTTTTAATAAAGCGGTTTGTAATGAGAGCATGTTGTGTTCTTTTAATTTACTGAGTGAATTCTTTGACACATACTTGTGTGTAGTGCATTCTGCTAACCCTGCCCCAAAATTTCTGTGTTGTCCCCTTGTCTCTACCCAGTTCTTCTTTTAGACCTTTCAAGAGTAATGACTCAAGGTACCCCCTTCTCCCGTGGTATAGACTATAACTTCGAGAAACAGGTTTTTATGGCTCCGGTTGCCTTCAAACTTGAAGTACAGCCAAGGAAGGACTTGACCTTCTGATCCACATGTCTCAAAATCTTGAGTTCCAGGATGACACAAATGTCCCCTATGTCTAGCTCATGCAATGCTGGAGAGAGTGCCCAGGATTTGGGAGTCTGCATGCTCTCTTCCTACACAGACCTGTTTCCAGAACTCTTGTCTATCATTGATGGATGCAAGCCATCTCACTGCCTCCGCCATCTGAGTAGCTAATACAGCAACTGACTGAGCGTCTAACTCACCTCTTCATTCTAGAACAGAATTGACTACTGTGACAAGCTGCTTCTCACAAGGTCCTCTGAGAATATTTTTGGGAGATTTGTGTGCATGTCTACTGTCAGAAACAGAGTAACGCTAAACTGGCTTAGACTCAGAACCACCTAAATCACGGGGAATACAACTCATCCAGGTATGTTGCCTCACAGCAGCTATCCTGACAGATGGAAAGGGAAGGAGGGAGAATTGCTCGGAGCTGAAGTTTTAAATCAACTTGTTATGGTGTCCACTTATATTGACACAAGTCAAGCACCACGTCAAAGAAGAAAACAAAAGTTTATTGTAATCAAGCCACTACGATTGATCCGGGAAGCAGAAGAGACTCTAGAGCTGAAATGTGATGCCTCCCCCAGCTGAAAAGTTACAGAACTTTTAAGCTTAAAACCCACAAACATCGCTCTTCTGGTCCCAGATGCTGCTGGAGTTGCGGGTTATCGTGCAAACATGGCCAAATCCAAGAACCATGCCACACACAACCAGTCCCACAAATGGCACAGAAATGGCATCAAGAAACCCCGGTCACAAAGATATGAATCTCCTAAGGGGATGGACTCCAAGTTCTTGAGGAACACACGCTTTGCCAAGAAGCACAACAAGAAAAGCCTGAAGAAGATGCAGGCAAACAACGCAAAGGCAATGAGTGTGCGAGCAGAGGCCATCAAACGGCCTGCAGCCGTTAAGCCTGATGCCAAAGGGCCCCAGCCGCAGCCTCAGCTGTCTGTCTGGCTTTCATTGCTCACCCCAAGCTTGGGAAATGGATTCAAAGCTACATGGCCAAGGGTCATAGGCTCTGCCAACCAAAACCCAAGGTTCAAACAAAGACAGAGGCCGCAGCCCCAGCTAAGGCCAAGGCTTCAGCTCCAGCTCAGGCTCGCAAAGGTGCTCAGGCCCCACAGGAAAGACTGCCGCTATTGTAAAGACAGACTGACGGGTGTGACACACCCACCTACACACTATTTACAAATAACCAGTGTCCTATTCTGTTTTTACAAATAAACCTGAAGCAATATCTGCATAAATAAATAAATAAATAAATAAATAAATAAATAAATAAATAAACCCACAACATCAGTGCCAAGTTACAGTTACATTGCCCCACTAATCAGGGTCCAGGCATAGGAGACTTTCTTAGTCACCTTTTCCTATGTAGTACATTTATCTTATTTTCATTGGTTTGTTTATTCAACCATGGCAGGGTGATTTGTCTAGAATTCATGTCTCAGTCAGCCAACCAGGATGTCAAGTGTCCATATCCGTATCTTTCTCTGCCAAGGAGGATGTAAGGTACCCAGGGTAGTTTTGGGAATTTAAACTTTATTTGACACCTATTCAAAATGAAAGCTTTACTCAAAATGGCTTCAGCTGGGTTTTTTCCCCCCTTCTTACAAACTTAAGCTACAGAGCAAGACCCTGTCTCAAAAATTAATCTCAAACTAAGTATATTCAGTTTCTAAATAGCAACTAGATAAATAAAAATCAATTCAGTGCTTGAAAATGATTCCATGAATTGTCTCCTGCCTTTTATGTTACTCTCAGTTTTTCTGAGATTTCACAAAAGAAACACCGTTAATGTAGACACTGAAAAATATCCTATATGTTATCTGGTGTGACTGAAGCACCCAAGGGAAGACAGCCATTAGTTGGGAGGTGGAGCTGGGAGACAGAATTGTGAGAAAATGAGTGTTACTGCTTCAGAGTGAGAGAAGGCTTTAGGAGTCCTGAAGTCCAGAGTCCACTCTCTGGCCCCATCAGGTTCAGCATCACTTCATCAGCCCTCATAACCAATAAACAACATACACCACTGTGCTGCTTCATCACGGCCAGAGCCACAAGGCCAACGATGATGCAGAAAATTTTCATTTGTGTCTCTTTGGAAGAACTGATTGAAGGCATTGGTCTTGATTCTGCTTATTATTTATTGATTTGTAGATTAGTGCTCTATCTGCACGTAAATGGTTGTAAACCACCATGTGGTGGCTGGGAATTGAACTCAGGACCACTGGAAGAGTAGGCCACTGAGCCATCTTTCCAAATTCTTTGTTTTGTTTTGTTTTGGGGGGACATGATTTCAATGTGTAGTAGCCCTACTTGACCGAAAGCTCTCTGTGTAGATGAGGCTGCTCTAAACTTAATAAGATTTGCCTGCCTTTTCCTCTTGGTTGATGGAATTACAGTTATGTGCTACCACTGGGTTGCAAACAGTTTTTTATGTCATCACACATGAGATTATGGCCAAGGTCCCAGGCCAATCAGCAATAAGTCTCTTCAAACTCTAAGCTCTAGGATTCATTATCTTATTAACTTCACTATTTTGAAAAAAAAATTTTTTTTTGAGACAGGGTTTCTCTGTGTAGCCTTGGTTATCCTAGATCTCATTCTGTAGACGGTGCTGGGTTTGAACTCAGAGATTCTCAAGCCTCTGTTTCTGGAGTGCTGGGATGAAAGGTGTGTACCACCACTGGCAGGCTTATTTTGAGATTTATTTTGCCATTGTAATTCACATAGCCTATGCTGACCTGTATGTCTCAGTAATCCTCCTGCCTCAGTATAGTAATATGAAATGGGGTGTGTTCGGTTTGATTCAATCTCCATGAAGAAAATGAGCTAAGACTATGGTAAATGTAAGGACCCACTCACAGAGACACTGCACAAAAAATAATGCTTTCTTCCTTGATTTTCCTCCATCCCTCCCTCCCTCTCTTCCCCTTCTCTCCCCTCCCCTCCCCTCCCCTCTCCTCTCCTTTCCTTTCCTTGACAGTACCCACTTTGGCTTTGCTGGAATTGTTGTCATGATGAGTGGAAAGTACAGCTGGGTCTCAGTAATCCTCCTGTCTCGGTGGATGGGTATGTAAATGGGGTGTGTTCAGGTTGATTAGATCTCCATGCAGTAAAGAGAACGAACTGAGATTGTGTTGAATTCGAGGACTGGAACTCACAGCAATCTGCTTGCCCGTGTCTCCCAGAGTGCTGGGATTAAAACATGCGCCACCATGCCCCCCTAAGGACTTCCTGTGTCCTTGGGTTCTGTGCTGTGTACAGGCTGATTTTACGGCCTGAACTAAACTTCCACATGGAGTCAGTTGTTCTAAGTACTGGGGACCTAACACTTCTGGTGGCCTGTTACAGTGGCCATTACTCAGGAGAATGAGAAAGAAGAGACAAAGTGAAACCCTATCTGGGATTCAGAGTGAGCTCAAGGCCAGCCTGAGGAAAGTACATCAGAGCTCCTGTCCCAGTGGAAAGAAGTAAAAAGAGCTGTGAAGCCTGCATGGTATCCATGGCCTGGGATATAGAAGTCACTGTCTCAGAAAGGAGTTGGAGTCAGGGTGGGAGGATAGAGAAAATAAGTGGAATAAATAAATAGATAGATAAATAAATAGGTAAAAGTTGACACAAAAAGTCAACTTAAACTCATAACTTAAGGTTAACCCATTCTGAACAACAAATGGCATAACCCAACTAAAGAAGCAAGGGTAAGATTTTACGTAATTTCTGATGATGTTTCTTTTCTTCCGTCTTGATTATAGCATCTTGTCCCAACTCTGTAGACTGAAGGCACGTGCTTCCTTCTAAAAACTACTATTGATAACACTACAGGAAAAAAAAAAGGCAATAACAACAGGGTAAGGAGGCTGGCTCTCCCCTCTCTACCTAAAACAACGTGTATAATTCTACAAATGAAATGCAGATATTAATATTTAATATGAATAATTTAAAAAATCCTTTAATGTTATGTTTTTCTTGTATACCAACACTTAAGCCACTGATGTTGGCAATGTTTGGTTTTCTAGGCTAACACTGGAGGAGTCAAAATATTTCTGAATTTAAAGCTAAAATCTTGGCAAAAAAAAAAAGTATCTAAATGTATGAGTGCAAACTGTTGATCAAATGCACTTCTACTCTCCTGTCTTATAGTTGGGACACCAAATATATACCTTGCATTGCTTAAGGGAATGTTACTGTTTTGAGACAGGGTTTGAGGCTATGCTTGATTAATGACATATTAAAACTATACTTCTATGTACTCATACACAAGAACTTTTCTTGCTGGCAGCCAAAACTTTATAACATCAAAATAATATACATAATATTGATTTTAGAGATTGTTTGCAATGTAAAAATTGGTTTTGGAGGGCTGGAGAGATGGCTCAGAGGTTAAGAGCACTGTCTGCTTTTCTCCAGAGGTTCTAAGCTCAATTCCCAGGAACCACATGGTGGCTCACAACCATCTACAGTGAGATATGGTGCCCTCTTCTGGCATGCAGACACACATACAGGCAGAACACTGTGTACATAATAAATAAACAAGTATTTTAAAAAATTTGGTTTTGTCTTATAGAAATTATAGTTATGCTCTGTGACTTCACTTTTTGGAAAATACTTTAAAATATTTAGATATATAAGACTTTAGGACATTTTAAAATTTATCAAATATTTATAAAAGGTCTTCATTAATATATGATCTTGATAAATAAAAAATAGATAAAACTACTACTGAAGCATATTGAGCTTCCTTTTTTGTAAATAGAGATTTTATTCTATTTTTTATTTTTTTATACATACCTGCAAACCAGAAGAGGGCATCAGATCTCAGTATGGATGGTTGTGTGCCACCATGTGGTTGCTGGGAATTGAACTCAGGACCTCTGATAGAACAGGCAGTGCTCTTAACCACTGAGCCATCTCTCCAGCCCCATATCGAGCTTCTATGCCTAACTTCCTATGCTTCACTTTGTTAATTCAGAAGAAAATAATATTCCTTTTACCTCAATAAATTTTAGGACTTGGATGCCTCTGTGGTTGATTATATTGTTCCTTAGGCAAAGATGGCTACACGACAATTTGACTGTTGAATGTGCTTGGAGGAGGGCAGGGCAACTATATTGGAAAACTTTCGGCTCTCAGTTACCAGCTCTGAACCATTTTTTTTTCCTCCTTTTTCTAGTGGCGCTATTCATTTCCCAAGGGCTTCCATCTCTACCTGTAAACTCTCTAGTTGCACAGCCAACTCTGCAATCCTTTCAGCTGTGAGAGAACTGAGTGACACTTCTGAGTTTCTTATTTCATCTACTTTTGATTCTCATATCCCTCCATATCCACTCACAACTTTTCTAATTGTTCAACAATTCTCCCAATCTTTTCTCAAACGGAATACAGGAAGACAACAAGCAAAACCAGGAAATCCCCTCTGGGAGCAAAGCGGGAGAAAACCAGCAGTAGCAGCTGCCATAAATCTTTTGCTTATATTCTGAAACAGTATATTCATTTCTCTGTTTCCTACTGTCTCCTCTATAGCATTAGAAACCTGATTTCCCATTATTCTAAGCCCTACATCCAGGCACCAACTGTTGCCATTACTTTTTAACTCTATTTTATTTACATTTCTTAATGCTGCTTTCACTCTTCACCACCCTGATGCCTTCCAACTGCACAGATACAGGAGGCCATTAAAACAATTCTCAAGGAACTTCTTGAAAACGGAAGA
Source organism: Psammomys obesus (assembly GCF_907164565.1). Taxonomy (NCBI): domain Eukaryota; kingdom Metazoa; phylum Chordata; class Mammalia; order Rodentia; family Muridae; genus Psammomys; species Psammomys obesus. The sequence continues at coordinate 20,796,399 of NW_026591598.1, read as the reverse complement.
TGCCATCTTCTTAAACAAGATGACTTGTGTTCCAGGCTGGCTTCACATTGGCTATAGACAGGGGAGTGATCCAGAACAGGAGCCTGAATCTCCTCCCTCAACCTCTCAATCTGCTCGAATTACAGAAGGCAGGTCACAAGCTGAGCTTGGATTCAGGAATGTGATCTCATGCCCTAGGCCTGGAAACCATCCCTGAACATTAGCTGTGTCACTCCAAAGGTCCTTAGATATTTCGGCAGAGGGCAGACATGGCGGTACACACCTGCACTTCCTGCAGCCGGGAGGTACCAGTGTGAGGAGCAGAAGTACAGGGCAGCCTGACTACACCGTGGTTCTTAACCAGAGTGGGCTCCATCCGAACATGTCTGGGCAACATCATGGACATCAGTGACCACGGGAGACACCACTCAACACCCCTCAGGGATTCTCCCAGAATGGCAAGCAGCCCAAGATAGCCCACCAAAATTTCTCCTTGCTTCCTCAGGCGAACATATTAAATATCTGGTGTTGAGCCAACTTAAGTTTTGTAACAGGGAGTCCAAAGAAGGAGGAGTGCAAGTTCATGGCCAGCCTTGTAGACAAGGTTAATCATAGGGAACTCTGGGCTGTTTAAAAACAACAACAGAAACAACCAAGATGAGTCACACTTGCCATCCCAGCACCCAGGAGGCAGAGGCAGCTGGATTTCTTTAGTGGCCAGCCTAGTCTACACAGGCAGTTTCCAGGCAGTCTAACTATCAAGCCAGGCAATGCCTGGAATAAAATAAAGGTATTAAGTACTAAATTAATAAACAGGATTAAACCAGGTAGCAGTGAGTGGCACATGCCTTTAATCCCAGCAACGGGGAGGCAGAAGCAGGTGGATCTCTATGAGTTCAAGGCCAGCCTGGTCTACAGAGAGACTTCAGGACAGCCAAGGCTACACAGAGAAACCCTGTATTGAAAGAAGGAAAGAAATGAAGAAAGAAAGAAAGAGAGAAAGAAAGAGAGAAAGGAAAAAAGGAAGGAAGAAAAGAAAGAACGAACAACTTATGATAAATTCTAAAGGGTCCAGGGAGAGAGACTGCTCATTGATAGAGTTTTATTGTAACGTGAATGGAGTCTGAAGCTCCGTCTCAAATAACACACACACACACACACACACACACTCATGAACATGCACAAATACACACACATTAAAACAGACATGGCAGGAGAAATTGCTTATCAGTTAAGAGCAGTAGCTGTTTTTCCAGAGGACCTGGGTTTAATTCCCAAAACCCACACGGCAGCTCATTGCTGTTTGTAACTCCAGTCAGAGGATCTGGCGCCCAGTGTAAGCAAAACCTCAATGAACGTAAGAATTAAAATTTAAAAACACATTAAACTCACCCAAAATCACATACACACTGAAAGAATGCACAGATATATATGAAGGCATACATACATAATAAAATATGTGCATATATATGCAAAGAGGCACATATTAAACAATTCAATCAATAAAGGAATTAAGGAACTCTTCAAATTCCCCTTAGTTTAGTGTTTTTGTTTTCACACAAGGAGCTACCACTCAGTCAAGCCACAGTAAGAAAAAATAATGTGCTTGGGAGGTGGGGTTACATAGGGAGGGTGTTAGGGGGGAGGGATAAAAAGGGTCAGAGGAGCCCTAGGACAGGGACTTCAGAGAATCTCCTCGGTATTTGCCATGTGGGCTCTCTCCGTGGAAAGCACAGCCTGGGTGGCTTGGGCGTGTGACACTGGTACTCTCTCTTTTGCAGGCCTTGAAAGCTGATATGTGACTCTTTGCCATGACAAGAGGCTGGTGACATTATTAGGTTCTTCTCATAACCTTTCCAAAGAGGAGTGAGATTCAGAGGAGAAGGGCTTTAGTACCTGGTGAAACAAGGGCTTATTGTGTCTGCTGATGAGGGTTTGGATTTGAGATCACTAGAGATTACAGCAGGGAAAGCTGAGTTCTCTACCATTGCCAGAGCAGGGACGCTGGTACTTGGGTGTTTCTTGTCATGAGTGAGAATTAGAGTCCTAAGAGATAGCAGTGCTTCACTGTGTCCTTTCTGGCTGAAGGTCCATCATCAGGATGGTCTTCCAGGCCCCACTCATACTCCTGCCTCTGGCAGTGCAGTACCCGGTGAAGGATGAAGCCTCGGTCATCTCTGTTTTGTAGGAGCTGCCCATAGAGCTCTTCCCACCACTGTCACTGTTCGGGGTGGCCTTTACTGGCAGACAGAGTAGATAATGAAGACAATGGTTGGCAGCCTGGCCCTTTCCCTACCTCTTTGTGGAGACCCCTGATGTGATGACATGCCGGTCGTGGTGGATAGTGTAGACAGGCTGTGGACACAAAATGTTCACCAAAGCTAGCTGAGGCCCAAGAAGGCTACTAGGGGAGTGACTAGGTTAGTCATAAGGGATGTTTGGCATCAGGAGGAGTAGAGTCAATGGTGGATCAGAGGAGTCTGCTGCCCTCAGCGTGGAGGTCTGTAGAAGCCTCTATCCAAGCCGAGTCCTGATATAACTGACTTTCAGAAATAAAGGGCAGCTTAGAGTAGATGTAGCCATGGTGAGCTGAACCTGCCTCCCTCTCCACCAGGTAACAGGAATGGCAGCAGACAGTAGTCAAGAGCAACTGAATGGAGGACGCAGGGCAGGTCTCCAGATGTACCTCGACCCGTGCCTGGCAGGTGTGAGGGGCTGTGTTTGAGCTACATTAGAGAAGAAGACTAAATGAGACTATGTTGGTCTTCATCTTACTTCATGACGCTTCACCTTTTCCCCCTCACAGAAGATGGAAGCTTCCAGTGTATTGACCTGAGGAATGTGACCTCTGAGATAGAGGATGGAGGCTGCTCAGAGGGTCTACATCTTAAAAAGCAAGAGATTTTTTTTTTCTAAATATGCCCTGAAGCAGCACTTAAGAAAGTGGTCCTAGAATTTTACCTCAGATCCATCCTAGATGAATGTCAAGCAGTGAAAAGGTTCCCTGCAGCTGTGCTGTATGAAAATGATGTCTATGTATTCCTGGTGGAGATTGTCAGGAAGGTCCTGAAACCCTTCCAGCCACACTACATCCAGGAAATGGAACTGTCCACAAACTGGACTCTTCACACTGAATGGTTTTGATCCTTGCCTTGGCCAAATGAGAAATCTGCAAAATCTGCCTGTATGAACACCAACAAAGTTGTAAATAGGTAGGCAGACATAGAGAAGTAGGTCATCAAGTTCATTTTTCAGATCTACAAACTCAGCTGTCTTCAGCATCTCTCCATGAACATGAGCATATGAGATAGTTGTTCAGGTAAGAAAGGATGGAGAGCTGTTTCTGCTACCATAGCAAACTTCCTCTTTAAAAAAAAAAAAATATATATATATATATATATACATATACATATATATTTTTTATTCATTTATTTTATGTATATGAGTGCTCTATCTACATGCACACCTGCAGGCCAAAAGGGGGCCTCAGATCACATTATAAATGGTTGTGAGCCACTGGATGGTTGCTGGGAATTGAACTCAGGACCTCTGGAAGAGCAGACAGTGCTCTTAACTGCTAAGCTATATCTCTCCAGCCCCCTAACCTTCCTCTTTTATATTTGAGGGTGCTGAGCACCTGAGGTCTGTCAGCCACTGCAGATGTCACAGTGATAACCTCATCACAGCATTTGAGTGTGGGCTTGTTTCCATCTTAACTGGGTCAAATTCTCAGTCACTTCAGTGAGCATTCATCCATCAGTAGCTAAGCTTTGGTAGGGGTCTTGCAGAGAGCTGCCTTGCTAGAGGGCAAATTGGGTGGGTCAGATGTAATGTGTGTGTGTGTGTGTGTGTGTGTGTGTGTGTGTGTGTGTGTGTTTTAGCCTTCCATGGGGTCTAATCTGATGGGAAGGTAACAGGACAGAGTAGAGCGCCCTGAGTTGGGGAGGCTCTATGTCTGTACTTGTGCCCAGGGGATTTTGTTCTAATAACTCCATGAACAGGAACCAGCAGGAAACAGCTTATTCCTGGGTGGAGCCTTCGTCAGCTTTTAATTTAACTTCCCATGTGCTCAAAACAGATTTGAGCAGTTTGGGGCTTAGTAGATGGGAAATTGGTGACAACGGAGTGAGGGTCCTTTGCAGGGACTGATGCACTAAGAATAGGGACACAGGCTATTTTGGGAAGGTGGACAACAGTGAGTTCTGCAGAACACATGTTGCCAGACCTTCCCAGAGGAGTGGACCTCCTTTGCTGTTTCCCTCAGGGCTGGTGTGGCCAGCTGTGGTTCCCTGATAGCGTGAAGAGGAGAAGCTGCATGATGTGGTCTTGGCCCATGCTTTCATCTCAAATGTTTTTTTTATTAATTGCTTATTAAATGTTTGATTAATTTATGGTGAGACTGGCTTTGCTCTGTTGCTTAGACTGGCCCTCAGCTGGCCATGTGCCTCAAGCTGGCTGGAATTTGCAATCCTCCTGTATTGGTATAATGTTCTTTTGAAGTGTATGCACCTTACCCTTGTTCATTCAGATGCTGATTTCTCCCCACCCCACCCCTGGTTTCCATCCAGATATTGCATTGTGATACTTATTCTAAGCATCCTGTCTCAACTGTGTGTAAACAGGCCAAAATAAAGCAACTAGACACAATGTTGTGCAATGGGAGGGGCAAGAGGAGAGCTAAGAGAGGAGCAGAGCTGGAGGAAAGATCTTGGAACTATGTGGAGATGGACTGGACATAATATATCACTAAAAGCAAGTATAATGAGGGAAATCTAAATGTTAGAAAACTATGAGGGCTTGGGATTTAGGATGGAGTAACTATTGCCCAACATTATGTTCTAGATTAACTAAATAAACACAGTCTCTGTGTGGTGATTTGGGTATACAGCTGTTTAGGACTAACAGCAGCATTACCAGAAGATAATTAATAGCAAATATTAATCACTGCTTACAACACTACTGTTTTCTGTCTCCTGAACGCTGGGATTTGGGTGTGGGAGGTGGCAGGGCTCACGTGCCTTTAATCTCAGTGCAATCTCTGTGAGTTCAAGGTCAGCCTGGTCCATACAAAGCTGGTTCCAAGACAGCCAGAGCTACACAAAGAAACCATGTCTTGAGAAGGGGGGGCAGGTATTTTATTTTACCTGGCTATAGTGATACATGCCTTTAATCTCAGCAGGCAGAGGCAGAGAGAGGTAGGCAAATCTCTGTAACTTGGGGGCCATTCTGGTCTATATAAATGAGTTCCAGGCTAGTCAGGCCTACAGAGGGACACCTCGACTCAAAACAAAGCAAAATGTTATTTGATTTCATTTTGTTTACATGAGCATTTGCATGCACTTGTGGATTTGCATCACGTGTGTGCCTGGTGCCTTAGGGAGTGAGAAAAAATGGGACCCTCTGGAACTAAAAGTAAGGTTGGTTTGGGCCACCAGATGGACACCGGAACCCAAACTCAGGCCTTCTGCAAAAGCCAAGAGTTCACTCAATGGCTGAGACACCTTGTCAACCATGAATTCTGGCCTTTTTGTGTGATGGGGGATTTTGCTGTTTTTAAATGGGGTGCCACGTAGCCCAGGTTAACTTAAACCTGTATATAACTGAGGTGATCTTGAGGCAGTAATCCTCCTGCCTCCACTTCCTGATTGCTGGGGTGTGATGTTCCACCCAAAGTGGCTTCTTTATAAAGTACCAGAGATGTACTACCAAGGCCTCCTGCAAGCTGGGGTAAGCACCCACCCTCTCTGCTGCATTTTCTGCTTCTGATTTTAATATGTAGAGTGAACATGGATGTATAAAGGAAAATGATAAAATCTACACAGTGGGAGATGTTCAAAGGGAGCAACATCCTAAAGCTTTTATCTATCTGTCTGTCTGTCTATCGATCCTCTCTACCTATCTAAATATCTATGACCTATGTATCTATCTACATATCTTATCTGTCTATATTTATTTTCAAATGGGTTTCTCTATGTTGCCACGGCTGAGCAGGAACTCCTTGTATAGACCAGGGTGGTCATGAACTCACAGAAAACCACTTACCCCTGTTTCTCGAGTGCTGGCATGAAAAGCCTGCACCACCAGGTCTGGCCAGTCTTTTTCATTTGTATTATTTCTTTTCTGGATACAGGTTCTTCTTTAGCCCAGGCAGGTCTTAAATTCCCCATTTTCTGGCTGCACCAACTCATCTCACACAGCAATGAGAGGCTTCAGCGAACCCCTTTCTTGATTGTTTATTCTATTTAATCATATTGCATTGATCCTGCTTTATGTTGGTATAATGAATTAGCTGGTTAACTTTCTACACTTTATATGTTTGGCTGCATGTGTGGTCTTGGTTTTTTGTTTTGTTTTGTGGGGGGAGCTTTCTGACTTGGAGGTTTGGAGATATGTTAGTGGGGCCCAAAATGAAGCTTCCAGCATTGAGGGAAAGCAGGAAACAAGCAGAGGTCATTGAGTAAGAACAGAGTAAATTGCTTATATGTGTGCAAAAATCAAAATAAAACCCATCAGTTTATAGGTTAACTTTAGACATTAATACTGATTGCTCTGCTTGCAAATGTTTTAAACATTCATTTATGTTTATTTTATGCATAATGAGTGTTTGCCTGCATGTATTATCTGTGTACAAAAAAGTTTTAATGCCAATGGAGGCCAGAAGAGGGCATTGGATACCCTGGAACCGAACCTGGATCCTCTGGAAGAACAGCAAGTACTCTTGGCCACTGAGCCATATCTCCAAATTCTAGATCCAGATTTTAAAAAATTAAACATAAATGTTTTATTTATTATTTTTGTGTGTACCTGCATGTAAGGATGTCATGGCACACACACACACAGAGGTCAGAAACAACTTTACAGAGTTAGTGCTCTCCTTCTTGCATCTGAAGTCACAGCGTGACAAAGGTGCAGGCAGTGACTTTACCTGCTGAGCCATCTCAAAGGTGTTCCATGAGTTTTGTGTCTTTCAATCTTCAAATTCAGGGGTGGGGTGCATATTTGGTCCCCAGTAGCTGGGAGGATGAAGGCAAGGATATGGCAGCAATGGAGCCCACCAGGTACTGACCAATCTGGACAGTGTCATGAAAATATGTGTCAACACAGGAAGAAAAGGCTGGTTCGAAGCCTGGTCAGTACAGTTCCTGTGCAGCATGTACCAGGCCTGTGGATCAGTCTCAAGCACCCCATAAAATGGGGGGTCCTCTAAACCTATAATCCCAGCACTGTGGGGTTTGGTAGATTGAAATATATGAGGTGAATCATTGCCTAAGCAATGTTACAGTTCAGGACAACTAGATATCTTGGGAAATTGAAAAGAGAAAGAGGAAAGGAGGGGAAGGGAAAAAAGAAGAAGGGAACGTGACAATGCGTGGGACACAAGCCTGTCAGACCTGCATTTGGGAGACTGAAGAAGAAAAAAAAACTGTCCAGGTTAAGCATTGCCAGAGTTCACCTTGTCTTAAAAGACTTGTCCTGAGTGTTGGAATGGAAAACCACTCAGAGCTTATTTTAAAATCTCTCCCTTTCCCTTCCACTGTCTCTGTAGGATCTCATGGTATAGTTCACAGAGATCAGCCTGCCAACGCCTTCCTAGTGTTGGGATTAAAGGCATGAGCAACCACACCTTACAAGAACCATTCCTTATCTGACCAAGTTTTCCATCATAAAAAAAAAATTGTCTCTTTTATTCAACTCTTTTTATCAATCCCCTGAGATGTTCTGGGGCCTTCAAAGTTAGCTCAAGGTAAAAAAAGGTTTAATGTAGAATTTGGTCTTGGAAAAGTTTGTCAAAAGTAGGGGGAGGATAGGCTGGAGTGCTGGAGCCTGCTGGCAGAGTCCAACAGTTCCTGAATGGGGAGTGAGGGTTAAAATAATTAAAGCAAGTCACACTACACACAGCTTGAGAGAGCTGTCAGTAGGACTGCAGTGTGAGTTTATTCCACAATTCCTTTTTATAGGCAAAGCAAAAACAAGTCACATCAATACAAGAAAGAAGTTCATGGAACTGACAAACTTGCTTTCTAAAACTACTTGCCTGTAGCTAATATGGTCCAAGGTCACACAAGCAAGTTTTAAGGAACTTGGCAAAACTTCCTCTTCTCTCTGACTCAAGGTGAAGGCTAGGGTGAAAACATGTTTTTCGATGCTTTGTTAAGCAGCTTGACAAACAAGCAGCTCTCCACACTGGAGAGATGGCTCAGTGGTTAAGAATACATACTACTCTACCAGAGGTCATGGATTACATGCTCAAAACTCACATGCTCACAACCATCTATAACTGCAGTTCAAGGGAGTTCAATGTCCTTTTCTGCCCTTCATGGCAGAAGGCAAATATGTACATACAATTACATGCATGTAAGCAAAACTCATACACATTAAACAAAATGTACACAGCTGGAGAGATGGCTTAGAGATTAAGAGCACTGGCTGCTCTTCCAAAGGTCCTGAGTTCAATTCCCAGAAACCACATGGTGGCTCACAACCACCTGTGAGATCTGGTGCCCTCTTCTGATGACCAGGTGTCCAAGCATGCAGAACAGTATATATATAATAAATAAATATTTTTTAAAGTACATATAATATATAAGGAGGTATGCATAATTTTTATTATTTATAAAAATTTAAAACACTTAATGAAAGTGGATCCAGACCAGGTGGAATAAAAACCTTCATTTATGCTATGCAGTGGTGGCACACACCTTAAATCCAGCATTTGAGGGGCAGAGGCAGGTGGATCTCTGAGTTAGAGGCCAGCCTGGTCCACAGAATGAGTCCCAGAACAGCCAAAGCTACACAGAGAATTCCAGTCTTGATCCAATACCTATCTTCCTCCTCACCCCCGCAAAAAAAGAAAAAAAGAAAAAAGAAAAGAAAGAAAGAAAGAAAGAAAGAAAGAAAGAAAGAAAGAAAGAAAACCCCATTTATCAGAGGGATAATTAGAAGCACTTGAAAGCCAAGAGACACTTAAACACCTGCCTGCCTTTGTGTCCCCGATGCTGGAATTAAAATACGGGGAGAGCTCTGTTAGTGCTGCCCTGCACTTGTTTCGTTGATTCGGTCACAGGGAAGACCAGAAAGGTCTTAATACAAAACAAAATAAATAAAACTCAGGCTAGACTTATTCTTCATTCTCCACTTCTACCCTCCCCTTCCCCCCAGACCCCAAGGAAACACAGGATATCCCGTTGTCTCAGGAGCATCCCTGTCTCGGAGTCCGAGCTGTCCAGATGCTCTGAGTATATCTGTGTGGCTCAGCCACTTATGGGAGTTTGTTACTTGTATACTAGCTTTGAGCCAGTGACTGCAGACATTTCATCTTAATCTGACAGTTCTACTTCCTCAGCCTCCAAATGGTGCAGTGGGCAAGTGCCATCCCAATAGGCAGCAACATTTTGAGAGCAATAAGTGATGGCATACTATGCACACTTTCTCTTCAGCCTTTCTGTGGGGAGGATGGACATGTGACCTTCCCATGGTCTTCATGTCAGGGCCTAGGGAGAAGGCTGTCATCCATTAACCATAAAAGGATGGAGCTCAACTTTTCAGGCTCTAGCAGACCAGCTCCCCAACAGAACAGAATTAAGAGGAGCAGTGGTTGGAACTGGACAGAACAATGGTGAACATGTGTCCACTTGCATACTCATGGAAGGTTCCCCATGCTGCTTGGTAGATTGGCCTTGAGACTAAGAAACAGTGATTGGAATGGGGTAAACTGTGGTTTCCATCAACACCAGAGCAGTGACTCTGGCTCTGACTTGAGTCTTGTGTTGAGGGAGACTGGCTTCTTATGCCTCAGTCTGAAAGCATATTCTTTCCTGCATGCTTCTCAAGAAGCCTGCAAACTGAAGGGTCATGGGAATGTGCCCCCAGGTCCCGGCCACACCCCTGGCAGTGCATGTGTTGCTGAGGGATGAGGCCTTGGCCTCTCTGCTCTAGAGAGCCTGCCCATGGAGCTCTTTCCCATCACTGTTCAAGGATACCTCCCCTGGAAAACAAACCACCATCCTGAGAGAGATGATGGCAGCCTGGCCTCAGCGTGGAGCCTTTAAAGAAGGCAGCCTGGCTACCTGCAGACTTTCAAACTGCTGGCGGACTGGATGTGCGGCTCACCCAGAAGATGCATGTCTGCAGGAAGAGCCACATGTGCAGGAATGCAGCCAAGGGGAAAATGCAGCCAGAAAAGAACGGGATTCAAAGTGGATCAGCGCTATCAGGTGGTCCTAGCCTGGATGATTAGGGGCCTCCGCCTTTGGTGAACCGCCTGGAAAAAGACTTTCACGAGTAGGGAACAGATGAGAAGAGACAAAGCAGAGGAAAGTCATTCACTGTCTGTGCCTCTACCACAAAAACAACGGGCTGGACTGAAGGGGAACAGGATGAGAGAAGTCCGACTTCAGATGCTATTCTAGTATCTGTATGAGGCCCTGGGTTTGATCCTGGCCAGTTAAAAAATAAATAAAAATTTATAAGACAGAACAGAGAAGAAGACAGTTAACATTTTAAATGTGGAGGGAAAGAAGACTATGTTGGGTCTTTTATTTTTCTGGTTTTTTGAGACAGGGTTTCTCTGTGTAGCCTTGGCTGTCCTGGCCTCACTTTGAAGCCAGGCTGGCCTCGAGCTCACAGAGATCTGCCTGCCACTGCCTCCCTGAGTACTTGGATTACAGGTGTGCGCCACCGAACCCAGCCTATGTTGGGTCTTGTCTTCTGAGATTTCTACCAGTTTACTCATAGGAGAGGGAAACTGGCCATGCTTGATTTGGTGAAAGTGCACCAGAACTTCTGAAATGTCTCAGCTAGAGCCCTGGACAGTGCTTGCTCAGCACAAGTCATCAATGAGAAGTAAACACTTAGGCACTGTCAGACATCTGGGGTGAAGCAGGTGTTGGCTCATTTTTACTTCTCAGAGAACCATTTCGAGGAACATGATAAACGCTTGTTGCAGTGTGCACAGCACAGAAGTTCAGTAAGCTGTGCTGCCAGCTGCTTCAGATCTGGGCATCGCCCATCACCACTGTCCTAGAGATTCTAAGCATCTTAGACCCAGTGTTTCTTCAGGAATTGGAACTAGGCAGGCATGTGGTGCAGTCAGTCAGACCTCACTGACAGACCTCACTGGGCCAGATGAGAAATCTCTGCAATTCTGATCTATCAGGGATCAGCACAATGTCATCAGTGACAGAGACCTCTCCAGAGATAGAGTCTGCCGTTGTCCACTTCTCAAACTCATTGGACATTCTCCAAATTCAGCTGTTTTGGAGCATCTTTCTCAGTGGCATCCGTCTTCATTAGGTTTGCTATTGCTTCAATAAAACACCGTGACCAAAGCAACTTGGAGAGGAAAGGGTTTAATTGGCTTACACCTCCATATCATTGTTCATCATAGGAGGAAGTCAGGGCAGGAACCCAAAGAGGGCAGGAATCTGGAGGCAGTAGCCAGCAGCGCAGAAGCCATAGAGAGGTTCTGTTTACTAGCTTGATTGATCTTCATGGCTTACTCAGCCTACTTTCTTATAGAACCCCGGACCACCAGCCCAGAGATGGTACCAACTACAATGGGCTGGAATCTCCCCCCCCCACACACACACACCCATAAGACACTAATTATGAAAATGCCCTACTGACTTGCCTACAGCTGAATCTTGAGGCATTTTTCTCAATTGAGGCTCCCTCCTCTCAGATGACTCTAGCTTGTACCAAGTTGACATAAATCTAACCAGGACACCACCTTAGTTGTTCGGGTAAGGGCAGAAAGCTGTTCCTGCTACCACAACAAAGTGTTCTCTTCCACTCTCCCTAAGTTGAGATCTTAATGACCACTCAGGAAGCAGAGGGCTTGACTGGGGTAGGTGGTGTGTACCAAGCTATCACTCTACAGGCTAGCTGGCTGGGTAAGAGCGGTACAGGGTGGGTTGTGAGCTAAGGGTCTGGAAACAGGTATTAAGGCACTGAAGGGGTGAGGACTCCCGCCTTGAACATTCCCCTGTGAGCTTTATGCTCAGATCTGTGTGAACAGGACCTTTCCCAGCTATGGGTGAAAGCCGGTTCTGAGGAGGAGTGGAGTAAACGGGAAGGTGAGAGGAAGAGGGAGAGCATCTGAACAGACATGGGCTCTGTTGGTACAGGGAACCAGTGAGTTAGGTCAGTGAGTTCAGCAGCTCCCCATCCCAAAGATGCAGTTAGGGACAGTCTTGACATTTATCCCAGAGGGCCTCTTTCAGGTTTCTTTTATTCCATGTGAATCCCTGTTACGCTTGGTAGTGGTAGGGTCTTTTATCCAATGGTCTATCTCACCTACTTTTTTTTACTGATCCCCTTGAACTGCAGTTAGAGAAAGTTGTGAATGTTGGGAATGGAATCCAGGTTCTCTGCAAGCACACCTCATGCGCCTAACTAAGCCATCTCTCCAGTTCTCACCTATATTTTTTAACACATATACAAATGAAGAAAAACAGAGGGTGTGAAACAAAATTCTTTATTGCTACCTCATATGTAAATGAATAGGCTGAGGTACTTATTAACAGTTTACCTGAAACAGCTCACTCATGGACACTTATAATACAGTTCTTAAGATCTATCAATCCTTTAGGGGACAAGGACAATTGTCCAGAGACATCTAGTAGCGATCTTATGTTCTGGGGAACATAAGAGGCTGGAAGCCCTGAAGAATAGGGTCCCACAGCCATTTGCCCTACAAGCTGGAGTGGTGGAATACTTCAGTAATCTTAGCATTTAGGAGGTGGAGGCAGGAGGATTTCAAGGCCACCTTGGGCAATATACGACTATAAAAAGAGAGAAATAAGTATTAAGTAATAAAGCTATGTGACTTAGACTCTATTCCCTTTGCTGTATTATCTTTGATTTTGCTTCAGTCATCTTTGGTACCTCCTAGTCAAAGAGTGCTAGATTGAATGCCTCTACCATTCCCCAAATCCTCCACAGGAGAGTGCATTGCTGATTGTAAGTTGAAATTTTTGTACACATACAGCACAGAGCGTTCACATAAAAGGGATGTAACAGATGCCCAGGCAGAAGTAAAACAGGAAAGAAAACATCTGACTGCCTTCACTGTACTTTGATACTTACTGTATTATTATTCAGGAGTCTTTAAAGGCTAAAGGACCAGAACTGATCACTCTCTATGTATTAGAAACAAGTTTATTAGGCTGGCTAACAGGCTGTGGTCTAGATAGTCTGATAACACCTGACTCAATGAAAAGGCCAAGGATCTAGGAGTTGATCCTCCACAAAGCCGGATGTCTCTGCAGTACCAATCTGGTGATCTGCTGGTTTTCAGTATACGTTAAAATCTGAAAGGAAATTAATAATGGCCAAAGCAGCAGGATAGACAAACTCCCATCTTCCCTATTTTTTACATATGCTCCCGAGAGAAGGCATGGCCCTGACTTAGGGGGTGTTTCTTCAAATAATCTGATGTAGCAAATAGCCAGCAGCTTGAGTCCTAGTCGACGACAGCTGTAGTCAAGCTGACCACCAGGTTTGCCACCACAGATGTCTATAGAAATCTCGGACAAGACATCAAACACCACAGGGACTTTCCAGCTCAACCGTCACAGGAAAATAGTGAAACTGAAACCAGGATAACACCAGGATAACGAGCATCCACGTTCCAGGATATGGCTCTTACTTTACAACTACCATATAAGAAGGAGAGTCATTCACTGTCATGTCCTGGCAGAACTCATTTATTTGGAAAATGCAGAATTAGGGTTGGAGAGATGGCTCAGCAGCCAATAGCACTCGTTCTTGTAGAGGACCTCGGCATTTCACAGCCAGCTATAACTCTCGTTTCAGGAGATCCCATGCCCACATCTGACCTCCACAGGCACCAAGAATACATATATGCAGGTAAAACACTCAGACATAAAATAAATAAATCTTAAAGGAAAAGAAATGAACACAAAGAAATGCAGATTGTCTTTTTAACTCCATAAACTTTTGCCCTCACAGTTCCGTTTTTCTCCATGTCAACCTCAGTTCTTGTGGTCTAGCCCTACTGTGCACCATTTTGGATCCCAAACACTGAGCAGTAGGTGGCCATATGCTTTGGGTTCCTATGATGAAAGACCTATTGCTAGGCTTCCACTTCTCAGTATCAAAAAGCAACCTGCCCTATTTACTGCTGACAACGGCAGAGTCTGGTCTCCAGGTCATAGACGCAGCGCTGGTAACATTCATGACAGATATATGTAGCAAAGGAGACTGTCTTGGGCTGCCTTACAGTAATGAGTGTACCCATGAGCTCAGAACAAAGTTGGGCAAATTGTCCCGTGAGTACATCACCCCTGTCATCATAGCACTCCAGAGGAGCGGGGTACAACTCCTGGGTCAACTGGCTCAGACTGGCTGTGTGATACAAAAGGTCCTTCAGAACAGCCATGGAGATGTCATTGTCATAAAAATTGATCCTGGTGAGCTGGGAGCACTGGCTCAGGGCAGGCAGGAGGGTAATGAGTTGGGAGTCCACCATCCAGCAGCCTTCCAACTCTAAGGTCTCCAGAGTGTCTGCAACACTCTTTAGGAGATCATGGAAAGGCACAGGATATAAGTCTATTAATTTCACAAGTCTCAGGTTCAGGTGTTTGAGCTGATGGAGGTTCTGACTCTCGGACAAGGAAGTCAAGTCTAAATGTGAAAGCTTGCACATAGTGATGGACAGGCTCTCCAAAGGGGTCTTCAGGTACCTAGGGAGCGACAGAGAGATGGAGAGATTTGGTGTTAAGGTTGGCATAAAGGTAAAGGTGACTGCTGTCTTCCGGTCATGGGCCTATATGATAATGATCAATATCCAGGATGCTGCTATTGGAGTCTCACTATTCTTGGCGAAGAGAGGCCTGCCAGTATCAGTATGTGACTTACCCAGTCCATGGGTCTGCAGCTTCCACCACTATCAAGGAGAGAAGCTGTGCTGGACACACCAGCCTAGGGCACAAACAGTAAGAACTAACCCATGAAAGATCTAGGAAAGTCTTCAGCTGTCTTTTGCATAGCTCAGTGACACTCTGCCCCCAGTAGTCTCTGTCCTTATTTATAGTTCTTCACCCCCTGCCACTCCCCCACTCATTTCTAGCCAGCTCCTACCTGGGCTCAAAACAGCCTTTCACATGTGGGTATTTAAAAGGTACAGAACTGCTAAGCACACAGTTCCCCCCAGAGACTTGTGCAGGTGTGGGTCCTCTCCAGTTCTGGGCCCTCTGTTCTGACCTATTCCCTTCCCTTTATCTCAGACAGAATCCCAAGGACTCACAGCACACACTTACCACATCCGACCTACTCAGTGGCTTTTCTAGTAAGGCCACTCTCTACACCTCTCCTAGCCCAGCTCGGTCTCGGCTTAATGAGCAGCCATTGAATAAACTGAGCTTTTGACTCAGTTAAAATGGAAACAAGACCCTACTCAGATGCTGTAATGAGTGCATCATTGTATCATTGTGAAACCCACAGTGGCTGACAGACCTCAGCTGCTCACTAATCTCTAATGTAAGAGGAAGGTTTGCTCTCTATCCTTCCTTACCTGAACAACTGTTTCATGTGCTCACTGGAAAAGTAGATGCCATTCATGGAAAGATACTGGAGAGAGTTGAGTTTGGAGAACTGAGAAACAAACTTGGTGATACACTTCCGTATGTCCAAGGAGGTATTTAGAACCCTGAAGGTGTTCTTGTGGATCCGTGTTAAAAGGAGTTTTTGAAGATTTCTCATCCGGTCCAGGTAAGATGCAAAATTCACCAGTGTGGACAGACTCCAACCTGTATTCAGCTCCAACTCCTGGACGCTGTCTGGCTGAAAAACCGTCAAGACTTTCCTGACAGTGTATACAGGCAACGCCCAAATCTGCAGCTTCACACAGCACAGCCATATAGACCTTCTTCTCTGCTGGGCCCACTGTAACAAGTATGTTTGGTGTTCATTCAGATGGAACCTGAGGCAAAGATCAGTGACCACCTTCAAGCGTCGCCTCACTGCGTATCTGGGAAGGCGCTTTCCTTTTTGCTTTTCACACACAGTCTCTGCTGAGCAGTCTCCATCCTCTGGTCCAGCCCATACATCCCAGAAATCATGGTGCACATTCCTCAGGTCCAGCACTTGAAGCTTCCGTCTCCTGTGAGTTAAACAGGTAGAAATGTCAGAAGACATAAACACCAAACACTAGCTAGCTTTTCTCTAGTGAGAATTTTAGTTTTCCTTAAAAACCCAGTTACGTTATGCGAATATGTTTTTGTTTTAATCCCAGGTGTGGGAAAGGAGGCTGCAGGTGATTGTGACTCGCCTCGTGCACCAGCAGGGAAATTATTTTTGCCAACTGCAGATAGTTTACATTTGGAACTCTGGGGACTCTTGAGAGGGCATAAATGCCAGAGCCCCGAGAGGGCTGGGGGCACTCTGACAAAGGAAGCTGCTGCTCTCCCTGCTGCTTCTAGTTACTGTTGTTGTGGTTTGACAACAAGAAGTTGGGCCCCTAGGAACCAGATAATCCTAATCAGCAGGAAGTAGTCTGAAAAGGTCTAAGTCCCCTTTCCCTGCTAATCTTCATTCTCACCTACCTGGTGCTGGGGAGCTGAAAGGGACTAGGGGAGAGAAGGATAGCAGATATAAGCATACAAATAAGACAGCTAAAAAAATATATGCCTACACTTTTCCTCTGTATCTCTGATGCTGCCTGTTCCCTGCTGTCTTATGTAAGCTTGTGTTTTTTCAGTGCTGGGTCTCCACACAGCACTTCATGCCCCTCAGGCAAGGACTTTTTGTCTGATCTACATCTGGAGACCTACCTGCCCTGCTTTCCTTTCTCTTTACTTCTGTCTCTTCCACTCCTAGTACTTCTCCAAAAGCCAGGAAAACTGTTATTCCACTGTGGCTACAGCTGCTTTAAGTTGTACTCCGTATCAAACTGTCCTTTATAATGTGGCTCAACAGGGATCTAGGACTCTGCAATCTTCCAAGATGAAACCATCAGAAGCTTCTGATCTACCTTACTTGAGCTGTCTCTTCCCTGTATTCCAATGTCCCTTACCTGGGTCTTGTTTACCTGGGGAGAACCTTTGGTGTCCACAGCATGTCGACTCCATCCAGCACAGCCTGCAAGATCTCCAGGTGGGGAGTCTTCATCAGGGTCCCCAGAGGGAGAAAGGGGAAAGGCCAGACTGCCACCATAGCTCGCAGGACATTAGTTTGTCTGTGGTAGAAGGCTTCCTTGAACAGTGGTGGGAATAGCATTCTAGGCAGGTACTGCAAAGAAGAGATGGCCAGGGCCTCATCCCTCAGCAGCCTCTGCACTGCCAGCTGCAGGAGTGTGGGTGGGTCCTGGACATTCATCCTTCAGATCTTCAGTCTGAAGGAACCTGGTGATACATACAGGAGGCTATGTCTTAAGAAACCCTACTTCTCCCCTGTCTTACTGCTCTATTACTGTGATGACACCACGATGAAGGCAATTTGAGGTATTTAACTGTTGGCTTGATTACAGTTTTAGGGGGTTAATCCATCGTCTTCACAGTAGGTAGACATGGGCACTAGAGCAGTAGCTGAGAGTTTATACCATCCACAGGCACACAGCAAAGAGGGTCCTGCATGGACTTCGGAAACCCCAAAAGCCACCCCTAGTGACATTCTCCAACAAGGCCACATCTCCTAATCCAAAACAGTCCACCAACTGGGAACCAATCAAATGTATGAACATCACATGACCATACCTTCCCAACTGTCCCATCTAAATTCAGTTCCTACTGGGAAAGGGTACCCAGGAACCTAAGAGCTGAACCCTATCCTTTTACAGCAACAAGGACACTGATCAGCTCCCAAGATGCTTATAGGAAGGCCATGGGACTGTTTCATGCCTAACTTCCCATATTCTGCTTGTTTTAATAGTTTTTTTATGTGCATTGGTATTTCACCTATATGTGTATCTATGTGAGAGTGTCAGATCCCAGAGTTATAGGCATTTCTGAGCTGCCATATGGGCTGGGAATTGAACCCAGATCCTCTACAAGAGCAGTCAGTACTCTTAGCCACTTCTTTATTTTTTAAGATTTACTTATATATTATGTATACAGTGTTCTGCCTGCATGTGTGCCTGCATGCCAGAAGAGGGCACCAAATATCAGTATAGACGGTTGTGAGCCACCATGTGGTTGCTGGGAATTGAACTCAGGAACTTCGGAAAAGCAGCCAGTGATCTTAACCTCTGAGACATCTCTCCAGCCCGCTACTTCTAATTTTCTTTTAGATTTGTTTATTTGACTTTATGCCTGCATGCATGTATGTGTACACCTGTGTGACTGTTGAATACCATGGAACTGCTGTTATGTTACCGATGGTCATGAGCCATCATGCAGGTGCTAGGTCCTCCACAAGAGCAATTAGGTGCTCTAAACTTCTGAGTCATCTTTCCAGTCCCCCATATTTTGCTTTTGATAAACTGTGCCTGCCTGAGAAAGACTGAAGAGGGTCTATGAAATGTAGGTTATCATTATTTGTTACTTTTAAAGCTTTAGAGCCTGATGTGGAGTTCCCAGCTACATCATACTAGAGACTGAGGCAGGAGGTCGCTAAACTCATGCCAACCTGACAGTGTCTCCCATGCAAAACAAGCTTTCACATGCAGTTCTCAAGCCATGTATGTACCTATATGTCTACAGGGTGCACAGGAGAAAGCGACTTTAAGATGAAGGCAATGATGCACAGATTACACAGATGAGAATTTCCCATGTTGAATTAAGAGTCTAGCTAAAGAAATAGATGAGAAAAGGAAAAACTTCCAACTATACTTTTAACTTCTTTTTTTACTTTTTGAAATATGGTTGCTCGTGGGCTGCGAAGCCAGAGCTGCTTTTGATGGGGCTCACTACGTAGCTCAGGCTTGACCACAAACTTACCATCTACCTGCTTATCTTTAGGAGTAAATTGTGTGCTTTGGCTACAGTGACAGGATAGTGGACTCTACTTTGAAAATATTGCACTGATGCCGGCCATGGTAACAAGATCCTCCCCAGCACAAGGAACTGGGGATATGGCTTAGCAGTTAAGCCATGGCTTTGGGAGGGAAGGGGGACAGTCTTTGAGGCAGAGGCAGGCAGATCTCTGAGTTCCAGGCTGGCATGGTCCAGGACAACCAGGACACCATTACACAGAGAAATGCTGTCTTGAAACAAAGGAGTACTGGCTGCTCTTCCAAGGACACATGTTTGGTTCCCAGCACCCATATGGTGGTTCACAACCATCTGTAACTTCAGTACCAGGAGTTCTGCCTTCTTCTAGCCTCCATGGTCATCAGGCAAATACATGGTGCACAGACATACATGCAAGCAAAAGACCCATAAAAATTTTAAAAGAAATTAAAAAACAGCAAAAATAATTTTGAGGCAAGGCTGTTTGGTATTGGAGTTTGAGCCTAAGGCATGGCCCATGCTAGACAAGCATTCCACCAGTAAGCTGCATTCCCAACTCATTCATTTCATTTCATGTAGGGACAAGGTCACTTTATTTATGCTAGACTGGAACTGGAGATCATTCTCCATTATGTTCCTAGTGCTATGATTCCAGGAGTGTGCTAGCAGCCCACCTGGTTTCTTTTTATTTTAACCTGAGACAAGGTCTTGTCAAATTAGCCAGGCTGAACCAAACCAACTACATTCCCAGAAGCCATGGAACTTGGGTCCTGTTATCAAACCTCATCCCCAGTTCTGTTTTTAAAATATGGTTTAAAAGAAGTATCAAGCCAGGCAGTGGTGGCACACACCTTTAATCAGAGCAACTGGGAGGCACAGTTTGAGGTGAGCCTGCTCTACAGAGCTAGTTACAGGACGGCCTGGGCTACACAAAGAAACCCTGTCTCCAAAAAAAAAAAAAAAAAAAAAAAGAAATGTCAACTTACATTTCAAATTTCAAAACAGTAACTTATGAAGTATAATTCAATGGATTACAAATAATTAATCAAATGTAGAGTTGGAAAGTCAGGAGTTCAAGACCAGCTTAGGCATAATGAGACTCTGTCTTTAAGAAATTTTAAAGTCAGTAGGTTCTGGGTTCCATCCTCCACTACATAAACCTGGTATGATGTCAAATATGTTAATATGTTAAAAATAATGTTAAAATCCCAACCCTAGTCAGGCTTGGTGGTGCACACCTGTAATCCCAGTACTAGGGGAGGCAGAGGCAAGTGGATCTCTGCGAGTTTGAGGCCAGCCTGGTCTACAAAGCAAGTCCAGGACAGCCAAGGCTACAGAGAAACTGTGTCTCAACAAAACAAAACAAAATCCCAACACTAGCTGGGCATGATAGTGCATGCATTAAATCCCAACACCCAAAAAGGAAGAAGAAGCAAGTGGATCTCTGAGTTCCAGGGCAGCCAGAGCTACAAAGAGAAACCCTGTCATGAAAACACAAAAAAAAAATAAATAAAATACAAACACTTCTTGGGAGATGAATAACAGGAGTTCAAGGCCAGCCTTAGTTATATAGGGACCTCAAGACCATCCTTGGCTTTTGACTATGTTAAGACTTTATTGCAAATAAAAACTTTATATAAGTTCTACTTCAACCTGTTCTACAATGTGACCCTGCGTTTAAAAAGAAAAACAAATTTTTAGGATTTATTATGTCTACATGTGACCCTGTCTTTAAAAAGAAAAAGAATTTTTTTCGTATGTTTTGCCTGCATGAGTGCCTGCTGGCCAGAGGAGGGCACCAGTTCTGAGCCACCATGTGGTTGCTGGGAATTGAACTCAGGACCATTTGGAAGAACAGACAGTGCTCTTAACCTCTGAGCCATCTCTGCGGCCAGAAAAACAAATTTTAAAATAAGCATTAAGTAATAAAAATCAGGCTTTTAATTCCAACAGTCAGGAGAGTGAAGCAGTCTGAAACCACTCTGGCGTAGACACTGTGACCATACCTGAAAAATCAAAGAAAATAAAATTCTCCCCTAAAAATAAATTTTAAATTAACACAAAACTAGGCATAATTCTAGATATTCTAGTAACTCCCACCTTGTAGTTCCAGCATCGAGAGACAGAAGCAGAATTGCTAGGAGTTTGAAGACATTCTAGACTAGAGTGCAATCTTGTAAATAATAATAACTTGATTATTATTAATAATATTATAAACCAAATCTTGGTGGAACACACTGGTAATCAGAGGCTGTGGCAGGAGGGGTGGGGCTGTCTTGATTTCTGGCCCAATCTGAGTTACATTCTAGGAGAGCTGGGGCAAAGAAAGGCCGTGTCTCAACAAATTAAGATGGAAAGACATTTAGGATGACGGCAAACTTCATTATTAAAAACCCAAGGCCTGCAATCTGTTCCTGTGGAGAGAAGGAATTGGGGTTCCCTTGGTATCTTCAGTCAAGCACCCCTGAATCAAACTGTGCCCTGATGGAGGTGATTGACTTACCAAAACCAAGAACTGATTGCAGAACTGAGAATCCCAGCAGGACCTAGCAGGCACTCCGGGCTCGGGCTCCAAGGCGGTGAGTATCTTCTCTCGCTTGGCCAAGGTTTTTTTCATCCATCTTTACCTCATACTTCCGGCCTGAGGCATTTATTCCTACACTCGCACTTCCGGCCCGACGCTTCCCCGCCCCCACCCTCCGTGTCGCCTCACACGTCCGGTCTGTAGGCCTGCCCGTCAACCACAAGCTGTCATCTGAATGGATGACTGGGTCTCCGCCTTGTCTGGGCTTTTGCTGTCTCTGGATGGAGCGACCGCAAGTTCACGGTGAGAAAGGCGGGGCGGGGCAGGAAAGGCGGCGCGGAGAGGCGGGCGCAGGCCTGCGGATGCCAGCCGCCCGGAGGCAGAGGCAGGCGCGTCTCCGCCGAGTTCAGAAGCGAGTCCTCTGAGAGCACAAAAAACAAAAACAGGGAAAGCCTCGGGGAAATGGTTCACGCCTTTAATCCCAGAGCTCCGGAGGCGATGCAGGAGGCCTCCTGCCTGCTCTACGTAGAGTTCAGATACAGCCAGCACTAGTAGACCGTGAGACCGTGCCTCAACAACACAAACAGAAAAAAAAACAAAAATACCTGAGACTCCAGGAAAGTCAAAAGCCCGTTCATGGATTCTTCACTCTTCACCCATTCTTCACTTAGTTTGATGTATATAATTTGTTTTACTTATTTGCTTATGTATGCACCTCGTTTTACATTTGTTTCTTGAATGTAAAACAAATGAATAAAATAAAAAGGAAAGGGCATGGCTGCACCTAGGTATAGTGGAAGAGAAGGTTGACAGTATGTTAAATAGGTACCTGAGCCATTTGTTCCAGGGTTTGAGACTTAACACTTCTGAGACGCGGATCTTGCGCTACAGCTAAGGCTGATTTGGAACTCCAAGCCTCCTGTCTCAGCTTTCCTCCTGGAATGGTTACAGCTGTGAGCCCACCTGGCTGGACTGTAGTTCTAAAGTAGGAGACACTGGGGGCTGGGGAAAGAGATGTTAATCCATGCCTGACAATAGACATTTTTTAAAAAGCTGAAATTATTATTGACATAATTTTTTTTTCTCGGTGTTACTTGTTTTTTTTTTTTTTTAATTTTATTTTTTTCTTGTCAGTTACATTTTATTAACTCTGTATCCCAGCTGTGTCCCGATCCCTCATTCCCTCCCAGTCCCTCCCTCCCTCCCTCATCTCCACCGTGCCCCTTGCCAGGTCCACTGATAGGGGGGACCTCCTCCCCATTCATCTGATCCTGTTTCATGACCAAACCTTTGGCAGAGTACAGGGAATCATAAGAAAGAAGGGGAGTTAGTCTGATGACGAAAGGATAGGAGCTCCACAAGGACCAAATATATCTGGGCACAGGGTCTTTTCTGAGACTGACATGCAACCAAGAACCATGTATGAATGTAACCTAGAACCTCTGCTCAGATGTAGCCTGTGGTAGCTCAGTAACCAATTGGTTTCCCATAGTGAGGGGAACAGGACTATTTCTAACAGGAACTCAATGACTGGCTCTTTGGCCTCCCCACCCCCCAAGGGAGGAGCAGTCCTGTTAGGCCACAGAGGAGAGCTTTGCAGCCAGTCCTGAAGATACCTTATTGACATAATTTTGACTATGTTCTGGAATCAGGGGCAGAGCTGAATGCCATACCAGTCATCTGCTGTGGCAGCTTCTGAGAAGGCTGAGGCAGGAGGATAACTCGTCTCCATTATTACTGTAGCAAGGGCCTAGGAAGAGAGCTCAGTTTATGGAGTGCGTGCTTCTCAACATCCTCGAGTTCTCTGTCCAGCAAGTGTTACCTGTACTAGACAGGATACTGTGGGGCACCCCTGTAATCTCAGGACTTAAGACTTGGAGCCAGGGGGATCAGTTCAAAGTCATTTTTGGCTATGTAGCATGAGAACCTTGCTCGAAAATGATGAAAAAACAACAAAAAAAAAATTGGCTTTGAGGATAAAGACCCCCTTGATCTCCCAGAAGGTAGAAAGTGCTTCAAAAAGTACCAGCCAGCACAGTGGCTGGAGAAGATGCAATAGAGAGCTGTGAGATGAGTGAAATGGCTCAGTGAGTGATGAGACCTTCCACCATGCCTGACTATTTGAGTTCAGTCACACAGCCCGTGTGGTCGGAGAAGAAAACTGACCTTCACATACACCCACAGACATACAGAAAATACACTTTTTTTTTTTTTTAATGAAAAGAAAGATAAGCCATAGTGCTAGCACAAGCTGGGCAACTGAGGAAAACCATTTTTCTAGTAAACAGCTTACAGGAGCAGGAGCTCCTTGTCACAGAGTATGTGGGCATCAGACCTGAAGCCCTGGTGTTAGGAATCAGGACAACCTGGTGGGGGAGGAGCACGCAACACAGAGAAGGACAGTGTCTCTGGCAGCACAGTGGGTACCACCTGAAAGTTGAAGGTTTATTTTTCTTTTTATTTTTTGAGATAGGGTCTATGTATTCCCTGCAGTCCTAGAGCTCACTGCATATGGACCTTGAAAACTCACAGATATCTGCCCTCTGGGTACTAGGCACCACACCCAGATTTTTTTCTTTGAGACAAGGTCACACCCTGTAACTAGCAGGCCTGGAATTTTCTTTATAAACCAGACCGATCTCACACTCACAGTGACTGTCCTGCTTCCGTTGACAGGAGAACTGCAAATTGAAGATCTGCCTGACACAAAGAACAGGTCCACAGCAACATGGGCAACTGGGAAAGAAAAACCTTTCCTCGACCTAAAAAAGTTACAGGCCCAGGCCCAGTGGCAGACACCTTTAATCCTGGCACTCAGGCAGGCAGATATTTGAGTTTGAGGCCAGCCTGGTCTACAAAGCAAGTCCAGGACAGCCAAGGGTACACAAAGAAACCCTGTTTCAAAAAAAGGTTATAAAAGGGCTGGGGACAGAGCTGGTGGCTGTTGTAGTAAACACTTAGCTCTAAGTCAGTCCAGAGAAGAGGAGAAAAAAAAATGTTATTCAGAGCATCACACAGCAGCTCCAAGGGCTAGGGCTAGTATTATCATATGCTAGTCAGTGAAACCCAGAAGCTCTGGGATGCCCTACATCTCCAGCGTTATCCTCTCGGACTGTGTACGAAGCCCAGGGCCCCACACATGGGCTCATCTAGCTTCTACCCGTCTCTGTTCAGTTTCACACTCTTCAAGTTTCCAGGCTGGCTTGGAACTTCATATCCTGCCATCTAGGCTGGAGAGATGGCTCAGCAGCCTGACAGCTTGAGCTGAATCCCTGGAATACAGACAGGTAAAGGCAGGAGAGACGAACCAACCAACCCCACAGTATTGTCCTCTGACCTTTACGTGTGTACCATGGTATGTGAGCACCCCTACCACACACACATACCAACACTACCACCACCAAAAGTAATGATGATAAAAATAACCTAAGACATAACAGTACTAAGCATAGCAGATCAGGTCTTTAAACCCTGCACTCAGGAGGCAGGCAGGAGGATCTCTGTGAGTTCCAGGACAGCCTAGTCCACATAAGCAAATTCTAGGACAGCCATGAGCATGTTTCTCAGATAACATTGAGTCCCAGAGTCTATTGCTCTTTAACCTACAAGAACATCGTTTCCAAAACAAGTGAGTGTGAACTAGAGCAGGACTCAAAGATACAGTAATCTAGGATCCTCCGAAGCTGAGGCAGGAGGAATACAAGTTCAAGTCCTGTCTGGTATACAGAGTGAGTTCAGTATCTAGACTGTTCTCAATGAAAGGCTGAAGAGGCTCCTGACATAGCCTCAAGTAGTTGGAAGGTGTTCACCAGTGGGCCTGGCTAACAACCACAAGGTGACTCAGTGGTTAAGAGCACTTCTGCTCCTTCAGAGGATCTGGGTTCGATTCACAGCCACATGTAACTCCAGTTGCAGGAGACCTCTTCTGGTTTCCCAGGCCCTGCATGCACACAAAACAGGCAAGCAGGCAAAACACTCAAACATGCTTTCAGTGAGCATACTTTTCAGAAACAGATATGCCGGAACCCACTGGCAGAGTCAAATAGTACCTGAGCGAACAGTAAGGATTAAAATAATTAAAACAAATCACACTACACACAGGATCAGCTTGAGAGGGCTGTCAGTAATGACTGAAGCAGCATGGGTTTATTCCACCATTCATTTTTTTATAGGCAAAGCAAAAACAAGTTACATCAACATAAAAAGAAGTTTGTGGAACCGCTACATTTTTCTAAAACTACTTCCCTATAGCAGATAAGGTCCAAGGTCACACAAACAAGTTTTAAGGAACTTGGAACTAGTTCTAAGGAACTTGGCAAAACTTCCTCTTTTCTGTCTCAAGGTGGGGGCCAGGGTGAAAAGATGTTTTTCGATAAATAACAAAGCAGCTTGACAAACGAGCAGCCCTCCAAACAGATACACCTAGTCTTTAGAAAACATCAGAATTTATTGAATAACAGTTAAGTCCACATGCTACAGTTTTGTTGTCTATAATCCACCAAGTACTACGATTTCACTTGATAGTTATAGCCACTAACAATTCAAGCCTTTTTTTCCACACATTACACATCAGACAATGATTTGTAGGACAGAGTGTAGCTAAGAAAGGTCAAAGGATTGGAGAACCCAGGCTTGGTGGGGCAGCCTTTATTCCCAGCACTGAGAAGCAAAGGCAAGCCATGGATCTCTCTGAGCTGAGTCTAGCCTGGTTACATAAAGTGTTCCAGATAGCCAGGACTACCTAGAGAGACACTGTCTTAAAAAAAAAAAAAAAAATTGGGGAGGAGGGAGGGGCTTATGGGGGGATACAAAATGAATAAAGTTAATTAATAATAAAATAATAAAAAAAAATTGAAGAGGCAGGCTATGGATGTAGCTAAGTGGGTAGAATGCTTACCTGGCAAGCAGGACGCTATAGGTTTGGCAGACAGACAACCCACTTCAATTCCTAGGTCCCACAAGTTGACCCCCACACAAGTACCACTGTACATGTGAAGATAACCTCTAAGGGAAAAGAAGCTATGGGTCAGGGCTTGGTGGCACACTCCTGTAATCCCGGCATCCTGGGAAGCAAAGGCAGGCAGATCTCTGAGATCAAGGCCAGCCTGGTCTACAGAGTGAGTCCAAGACAGCCAGGACTACACCAAGAAACCCTGTTTTGAGAAAGAAAAAAAAAATTAAAAAAAAAAAAAAATCAAGCTATGAGTCTGATCCCCAGAAAAAGCGTAAAACCAGGGGTGGTGTTTACACTTGTAACCCTCACAATCAGGAGACAGAGACTTAAACAACACACTAAGAATCTGGGCATAGGAATATAGCTCTGGGCTGAAGAGATGGCTCAGAGGTTAAGAGCACTGGCTGCTCTTCCAGAGGTCCTGAGTTCAATTCCCAGCAACCACATGGTGGTTCACCACCACCTATAATGAGATCTGGTGCCCCTTTCTGGTGTGCAGACAGAACACTGTATACATAATAAATAAATCTTAAAAAAAAAAAAAAAAGGAATACAGCTCCATGGCACAGTTCTTCCCCACAGCATATGAGGTAAGCTCAATTCTTACCACTCAGTCAAGGAGGGAAGCCAGCCAGCCACAGTGGCACACACCTTTAATCCAGGTGGATTTCTGACAGAAGCTGGACTGGTCTACTTAGTATGCAACAACCAGGGCTATATAGAGACCCTGTTTCAAAAGGCAAAAATTCAAATAGGATGCATGACCCTGTAACCCCAGCATAGGGACCCATGGGAAGCCCTCTGGCTAGCAGGCTGGTTTCTGCTTCCATGAGAACCTTGTCAAGCGAATAAATCAGAGTAAGATACAGAAAGACACCTGATGTTTCCCACAGCCTCATTTGTAGACACATCACATACACCACACTAAAAAAATTAAGGAGGCCCAGCAGTGGGGGATGCTGTGTTACAGCCCAGGGGCAGAGTTGAGAGCTCATTGCAAACCACGGTCTGATGACACACGGTAGCAAACACTCCATGGCCCAGTATCTCAGTGGTCTAGAGTGTTTAATATTGTAACAGCTGGGTTTCTTTCCTGCTAGGGTTTGTGTGTATTTGTCTATATATTCCTGGTTCAATTTTTTGTTGTTTTGTTGTGTTCAAAACAGTGTTTCTGGCTGTCCTGGACTCACTTTGTAGACCAGGCTGGCCTACAACTCAAAGAAATCCACTGCCTCTGCCTCCCAGAGTGCTGGGACTAAAGGTGGCAGTATCTTATGAGTGTAAATATTTGACTTACCAGTGTATGGCACAGTAATGCTAGGTGCTGCCTGGCTCAGACAACAGTCATTCAACCTCAGAAATACAAACCAATTTTTAAATTATTTAAAGGAGCTACAGGAAACCAGGTCTGGCGGTACAAGCCTACACTCCACACTCTGGAAAGTGCAGGTGGGACAACCAGGAGTGCAAGTTCATTCCTGGCAGTCTTGGGACTTCAGTAGATCTGAAGGTGTAAAACAGGTTTATCAGCCAGGTAGGCCTGATGGTCCCACTGATCATGAAACCAGAAGAGCACCAGGCTGGAGTAATGTTCTTCCGCAGAACCCCCTCCCAGGATATCTTCGACAATTCTCATCACTCCCTACATCAAACACTTTTTTTTTTTTGCACTCAAGCATCAACATTTTCTTCCCACTCACAAGAGCAGCAGTCTAAAATCAAGTACTGTGTCCCCAGACCAGACAACTGTGTGCTGCCTTCTGCCTCCCAGTGTCCAAAAAAAAAAGGAGAGCTTGATATTTGCATCTCATTAGATTTATGTCTAACATGGCCCAACACATTATAGGTGTATCACAACCCACATCCTTCATTGCAGACAGCATAAGACAACATAAGACAAGACAGGGGCGGGTCACCCAATAGTCCTCTGCACCTCTACAAACTCAACATGAGGCTGAGAAACAACCTCAAAATTCAGGTCACTGTGATGATCACTGCTTGGCACAAAGCATATCTTTGACTGCTGGGATCCTAGATTGACAGCGTTATACACCAACTCTCTCAAAAACAGGCAAAGAGCTGGGTTCCTTGTAAGTTAAACTGGGTGAGCTGAGCACTACTTATCAGGGCAGGCAGGATGGCAAGGAATTGGAAGTCCGTTATTTGACAGCCTTCCATCTCCAGGGTCATCAGGGTAGATGCACATTTTAGCAACAGAACTCTAAGGGGCTCTGGGCTCAAATGGGTCAGTTTGACCCATTTCAAATTCAGGTGTTTTAGCTGACTTGTGCACCAGAACTCAGATATGTGGTTCCAGTCTGATTTTGACAGATTACAGTCAATCACTGACAAGGTCTCCAAGGGCGTCTTCAGCCACCTAAAAGAAAACAAGACAGTTCTTGGAATTATGGAAAAGAACTTTCTAATCACATCATAAGTCATTATCCATCTTCCATGATAGAGAATCTCCTCCCTTAAATCTGTACTGAGGCCTGTCACCATTGCGGTACATCCAGCTCAATCCAAGACTGCAATTCCTTTCCACACAGAGAAGGCTGAGAACAGAGCCCTGAGTTCAATGACCTGTATCTTCACAGCCTCTGTTCCTGTTCACAATGCTTCACCTCTGACCCTGACTCTCAAGTGTAATGTCACATTTCCCATCTACTCATCCTCTCTGCTTGAGGTCAAAACACTGGGTATGGTGACACACACCCGTGATATCACGAGGGACATGAGACAGGAGGATTAAGGAGAGGAGAGGACAAGCCAATCTTCTGATAACATGATGACCTCATCTCAAAAACCAGCCTGTCCCTGATGGAGAACTGGAGGCAAGCAGAGCAGAGCTCAGCAGGGACTGTGGAAGTACACAGTAAACCCTTCTTTTCCCTCTTCCAGTTTCCCTTAGACATTTGCTAAGAAAGAATTTGGCACCAGTTCTTAACTCCATCTCATGCCCAAGAAGCCTCTTCCTAGCATCACACCCTGTCTCTAGTCCATCATCTCCAGCTTGACCCCACAGCACCTGTCTCCAGGACAGCAGACACAAAACAATGTCCTGATACTCTGATGCCTTGGCAACATCAATCTACCAGTAGCTGCAGAGAGCAGGCGCTCTAAAGGAGCGAGGCTTTGCTTTAGAGTTCTGCCAACCATCCCTCCTTACCAGAACAGCTCATCCAGGTGGCCCTCCAGGAAGATGACAGTATCCAGACACAGGCTCTGGAGGCATTTCAGCTTGAGGAATTGTGAGGTGAACTGGGTGATGACCTGCTGCTTCTCCACTGGGGTCATAGAGAAAGCCTGCCAGAGGTGAGAGAGGACTAGACTGCGCAGGTTCCTCATTCGGCCCAGGTAAGGGGCGAAGTTAAGCAGGCAGACAGGATTACTGATGTAGTACAGACCCAGTTCCTGGACAGAGTCCAGATCCAACATCTCCAAGACATGTCTGTGGCTGTGAGTGGACATAGCCCAGATCTGCAGCTTGCTACAGCACAGCCTCACCAAACCTCTCCTCTGACTGACCCACTGAATGAGGAAGGTCCTTACGAAATTCAGCCTATTTTCCTTGAGGACTAGGTCTACCACCACCTTCAGTGGCTGCTTCACCTCCGTTCCTGACTGGCCTGCCACCTCTTGGCTCTCACTCCCAGCCCTGAACACAGGCAGCCTGTTCCACAACTTCAGAGGCATCACCCGTAAATCCAGCACTTTCAGTTTGCACCTCCTGTAGGTGAAACAAGAGAGAGTCTCAGCACCCAGGCATTAACCACTTTCTCGAATCCAGCCCAGACCCATTCCTAGTGCCTCTGGGAAGCGGCAGCAGAGTCCTTCAGCCACTGCTGATCTGTGACTCCTGCACACGCCAAAGCCCTTTCCCAGATGCCTCAGCATCGGCCAGAGCCCCTGTAGTTCTCCAAGCTGGTGCCATCAGAAGCCCCCGCTCCATTCATGTCTCCCCCACCCCACCCCACCCCGCGCCCCTTTCTACCTGACCCCAGCTGCCTCTGCTTTTATTCCCTCCAGGGTCTCACTCACGTGTGGGGAACCTTCTGGAAAAGAAGGGCATCAAGCCCACACAGGATAACCTCTAAGATTCTCCTGTAGGCCCTCTTCCTCCTGCTCATGGCCCCCAGTGGGAGGCAGGGAAAGGGCCAGGCCCGCACCATCGCCTTCATGAGCGTGAAGTAACCCCTTTGGCAGGCCTTTCTGAACAGTGATGGGATGAGAAGTGAGGGAATGTCGTCCAAAGCAGAGATAGCCAACGCCTGGTTCTTCAGGAGGCCATTTTCTGCCAGCTCCTGGAGTGTGGGTGGAGACTTGCATTTCATCCTGATGGATCTTCAGGGAGAAGATTCCTGGGGCAGAAAAGGAAGTGCTGAGCCTCTTCTGAGCAGGACAGGGGCTAACTCGGTGCTACAGCTCACTGCTCTGTACTGAGAGTGGCAAGACCTCAACTCAGATCACTCCACTCAGCTGCTCCGCTGACCACACTTCCTGCTGGCCCCAGGACTAAGGACTCAAGCATCCATGGCCACAGTCCATCCCATTACCATCATTTCCAGTTTGGCCAATGGATTCCACTCCCGACGGGAAGTACGTCCTATGCATTCTAGAAGCTAAGCACCAGCTCCCGGGAGGGGAAAGGGAAGTGGTGACACACAGCTGCCATCCCAACACTCAGGGGGCAGAGATTTGCCTTCAGGTAAAAGCCAGCCTTTTTTTTTTTTTTTTTTTTTTCTTTTTGGCAGTAGTCGGGGAAAGGGGTTGCAATAGCTACTAGAAAGAAGTTACACTGAAAATGGTTCATAGGCCTGTAATCCCAGCACTTGGAAGGTGGAAGAATCAGGGGTTTGAGGCCAGCCTCAGCTACACAGCAAATTAGATGCTAGCCTGAGTTACATCTGAGCCTGTCTTAAACAGCACATTGTAATTTTCTGTATCTCCAAGACAGTGTTCTTAGACTATAATTTAAGGACATACAAGTGAAACACAGCACTCCGTCAGAGGGATCAAAAAACAAATAGCTTCCTTCCTTATCTCAGCTCATAATAGAAGACATCATGCACCCATAGCCAGGTCCAGCTATGAAGAGGAAGGCTGCAGCACCTTCCCTGGCCTCCGCTCAGACGCCCTGGTGTGCCGGCAGTGACGCAGACTGAGAAGCACTGCAGCGGAACAGGGGTGACAGAAGTACAACCAACAGAACACAAACTAGTGAACTCCGCACTGCCAGCTGGATAGCCATATAAAACGTCAACATCAGAGCTTTCTTTCGTCTGTGTTTGAGACATCTCACTAGTCTTAGCTGGCCTCCAAACTCACTATCGGGCTGGCCAGGTGGCTCAGTGGTGAAGAGAACGCGTTCTTGCAGACAATCCCTTTCCCAGCGCCCTCCCCCCCGCCCCCTGTGGCTCACAACCATCCGTAACTCCATCTCCAAGAGATCCCATGCCCTCTTCTGATCTCCGAAAGTACCAAATGCTTACATGGTTCACATAAATATATGGAAGCAAAACACTCACAAAATGAATAAATTAAGTCTTCAAAACAATTTCACTGTGTAGACCACTAGGCTGGCCTCAAACTCACAAAGATCCACCTGCCTCTACCTCTGAGTAGGAGATCAAAGGTGTGTGCCACCAAGCCTGGGCAGCAACCTTTTTGTTTGTTTGAGACAAGGTTTTCAGTATGTAGCCTCAGGGGCCTGAGGCTTAGGTATCCACCTACCTCTGGGATTGTCTTCTGATCCAATCTGTTGTTTTCTTTGGTAAATTCTGTCGTGGCTAATGCAGCACTCCACAGGAAATGGCAATCGCCTTACCTGAGCCTGGGAGGACTGGGTTTGCAGGCATGCACTAACAGTTAAACTGAGCGTTTGTTATAAATTTGTGGTACTTAGTACTGAACCTGAGTGTCACACATGTTAGGGCGTTTTTACTAGTGAGTTACTGTCATCAAACTTCCAACGAACAGTATTATTTGTTTGAGTTTGTTTGTTTCTTTTGTTGAGACAGGGTTTCTCTGTGTAACAGCCCTGGCTGACCTGGAACTTGTAGACCACGCTGGCCTTGAACTCAAGAGATCCTCCTGCCTCTACCTCCCTAGTGCTGTAATCGAAGGCATGTGGCACCGCTGCCCATCTAGCAAATAAAATTATTTCGTTGCCACCCTGTCGAAAAACCATTAAAAAAAAGTCATTCCTACTTCAAAACTGTAATTTTGCGACTGTTACGATTTTGATCCAAGGTGCCACCCACATGCACAGCCGAATTACACACATCTGGGAGGGGCCAGGGCCCTAGGCCCAAGTCCTGCTTTTTATTTCCAGGGCCACAAAACAGTTGTTTTTGTTTTTAAAAATAAACAGAAAGCGCCAGCCCTATCCTGTCAGCGGTCTCCAGGGGGCATCCAGGTTAATATGGAGTGATTTCTCTTAACAGAGCGGGATATTTTATTTTGTTGTTTTTACTGAGGTCTCAAGTGATGCTCCGGCCCCGGCCTCAGGGACGAGGTTAAATTATCATCTGCTACCACAAAGGACTTGACGGGGTAATTATAGAACAAACTGACTTACCGGAGATAGACAGGTCTCTCCTAAGGGCAGCAGAGCCAAGAAGCGACTCCTCCTGGTCCGAGCACTCTGTCTTCCCGGCTCCTTGTCGCCCTAGCTGGCCTCAAACTCACAGCTGCCTACAAACCGCTGGCCCCTCGAGGCTGCTGAGGCTTTCACTCAGCTTTCCACTCCCACGCTGCCTAAGAAAACCCAGACCCCAAAACAAACCACCGCTTGATTGGATGCTTCGGTCTCCACCCACTTTCTGTAGAATTTTGTTGTTCTCTGTGGCGGAAAACTCTTCACACCAGTGCTCTTGAGGCTAAGGCAAGTGGATGTCTGTGACTTTGGGCCCAGCCTTGTCTAACTAAATGCTGACTTTCAAGCTCCAGCCAAGACTACCTGATAAGATCTTGCCTTAAAAACAAAAACGGCGAGGCCGAGGCGTGGTAGTGCCCACCTTTAATCCCAGCACTGAGGAGCAGAGGCAGGAGGATCTCTGTGAGAGAGAGGCAATCCTTGTCTACACAGCAAACTCTAGGACAACATAGAGACCCTTCCTTCCTCCGCCCCTCCCCCTTTCTCGCATTCGAATCTGATCTGTGTTCCCAATTAAGATGGGAGTTAAAGCCAAGGCTCATTCAAGGATTCACTGCACAGATTTTTCAATATGAGTTTTAAAAAAAAGATAGCAAAAGTTTTAGTCTATTTCACTAGATAAATAAATGAATAGATAGCAAGCAGCCAGGTATAGTGGCACAGAGCATTTTGATACATAGAAGAGAATCTAGACTTCTAGGACAGGCCAAGCTACACAGTGACAGACCAGCCTGGGCTTTATAAGAACCAGTCTCAAAAAACAACTGATACCTGACATCTTTCTTGGGGGATTTTGGTTTTGGTTTTCAAGACAGGGTTTCCCTGTGTGGCCTTGGTTGTCCTGGACTTGCTTTGTAGGCCAGGCTGGCCTCAAACTCACAGTGATCTGCCTGCCTCTGCCTCCCTGAGTGCTGGCATTAAAGGCTTAAGCCGCCACCCTGGCTTGAGGGTTTGTTTGTTTGGTTGGTTTTGTTTTTGTTTTTTAGCTACTCATACTGGTAAGGATGTTCTACAGCGGAACATGAGGACAAACTAGATTCTCTGCCCGAAAAACATTAGCAACTCAAGTACCCAGTACCACCTGAGGGTTTTCCCCCTTTCTTTTGTGGTATATGTAATCTACGTTGCTCTAGAACTTGCTTTGTAGAGCAGACTGGCCCCAAGAGGTGGTCCTACTGTCTCAGCCTGTCCAGCGCTGGCTCACAGAGCAGAAACACCAGAGCTGGCAAGCCACTGCCTAGGATATGTGCTTCCCATGCCTGGTTTTGAGGTGCTGGGTGTCAAACTCAGGGCCTCCCTTATGCTAGGTGAGAACTCTGCCAACTGAGGTACAGCCAGCCTCAGAATGTGGGGCTTCATAGAGAGACAGACGTGTAAGGCAAAATCTGAAGGAAGGTAGCGATTAGAAGCGGTAATAGCTGTAATAGCTGCGAAAGGGCACCTTACAGCCAACACTACCCATGTAGGTAGAGAAGGAGGTACAGCTTTGGTTTCCCCAGAAGGTAGGAAGTATTTCAGATGAGATCAACTCAACCACAGGCTTGAGGAAGGAAAAAAAGATACACCTTGGTCACACACAGGAAGAGAGAAATCAAGAAGACCAAATAAAACAGGGAACTTAAGTGCTGACCCCTTTACATGGGAACAACTCTGAATCTGACTGAGACATAAGAAATGTCTCCAGCCAGAACTTCAACAATACATGCCCAATGAATGGCTACAATATCCTCAAATTTTATTATGCCATTCTTTTAATTGGCATAGATAAAATTAGTTTACAGTTTAGTTTCATCCTGCACATCAAATACATTTTTAATTTTAGGACTGTATAATGCTTGTGAGAAATTATATGCTTCCAGAACAAAAAGACTAGATATTGGAGACACTGGATCAAACCTGACAGGATTCATCCTTCCAGCACGTTGGAACATTGACACATCTGTTCCAGCATCTTGCATGTTCCAGCATTCTGTGTGTTCCTGCCTCAACTGCTTCAATTACTATTTCTCATCAAAGCCTGCTCCCAAGAGAGCTTTGATGAAAGCTTCTAATCTCAATTTGCCAGCATTTTAGACTATTCCAAACAGAACTTCTATTAAACCTGAAATTTCTCAACATACAAAGACTGGACCACAAATGTTAATGCTTGCTTAAGTAACCATTTTTCCCAATTTCCTTTGGGTCCCTAATAGGATTTCTGCTTGTCCAAAAAGTCACCTAGAAAAAAATTCCTGAGAATGATGTCCAATTTCCTTTAAGGGGGACTGGGTAGGTTTCTGGTTGTTTTCTGTGGCTATGAATGTTTTATTGTCAGTGGGACATGTTTATAAATTATTGGTGGTCTTATTCAGAGAGAAAACAAAATTAGACTCAGGGATTTCTCTCTTTTCTTTTTTCTTTCTTAGATAAGGAGAAAGGGGGTTGAAAAGAAAGAAAGGGGAATACAGGAATATCTTATAGGAATAATGAGACAGAAGGTAGATTATTGAATCTACTCAATTTAAGGCTTTATTTGTTATTCTCAAATAAGGTTATTTTTAACTCTGGTATAGGATTTTGTATATTGATGTAAAAATAAATCTAATTTTAATTCATTGGTAAATTTTAGTATATTGATATAAATTCAAGGTTACTTCCAATACTTTTGAAACTTCTATTACAAACTGTTTAGGGGTTTAGGTAATGCAAGTTAATTGTTAGTTAATTAACTCATTTAGGACACTAGTCTAATTTATCACAGGCGTATACATCCTAGGTTTAACAGATAGATATGATTTTGTAGACAGGTCAATTATGTATATAAAGATAGGTAAGTCTTCAAAAACTTCGGAGACCTACATTTAAAAATGTCTTTATTATTTTAAAGATTCTTTGACAATGAGACAGGTCATCTCCTGGCAGCACCCCGCCTACTTCAATGATGATAATGAACATTGAAGAACCTCCTTATGGAGATGGCTTCAAATGTGACAAAAAAGCCATCTGGGCAAAAATAAAATGCCCTTGTTTCTCGACAGACAGAATTCTGCCAAAAATGGGCAAGCTTAAATGCAGGACAAGTTGACTGCTGAACTCTGCCAAGACAGGGTAAGCAAGTCCTAAATAGTTCCTGATTCACAGTTATGTCTGTCAAATATTCTGAGCCAGAAGGCTGAAGATGATGCTCCAGTGTTATAGAGAGTTATGGGTGACTGTTCAGGCAGCAAACTGTCTCTGTAAATTTTTTATTTTTTAGAAGCTGCTAACATGCACTTCCTATTTACTCCAGCAACTAATTTTATTCCTTCTTAAGTCTCTGGTAGGGTTGAAGACCAAATAGTTCCACAATTAAGCTTAAGTTGCTTAAAATTTAAGAAAATGTTTTCATATAGGTAATACCAACAAGGATAAAAGTTAATTTAGGTATAGAACTCTAAACTTGTCAAGATAGATAGGATAATCAAATACTTTCTCCTAAGTTGCCAAATGCACATGGACTGGACATTGCACATGTAAATCTTACCTAATAGTTCTCATAACTTTTATAATTATTGTATTAAAAGAAAAAGAGGCTTAAATTGGACTTAAAGGGGGAAATGTTGCTATAATGTTCTTGTAGAATGTATGCAATTTACTCTTGTTCATTCAAATGCCGATTTCTCTACCCCACTATCTGGTTTCAATCCAGACATTGCATTGTGATGTTTATTCTAAACATCACCTGTCTCAAGTTTGTGTAAACATGCCACCATTTGTTCTCTGCATTTTCAATAAAACAACCAGCTAATGCTGTGCAATGGAGAGAATAGGGTGGGACATCCTGGTCCGGAAGGGAGGAGAGAGAAGGGAGTGGAAGGAATGAGAGAGCAAATCAGCAGGGCAGGACTTGGAACCACCAGGAGAGATGAAGCGGAGCTAAGATATGACTAAAAACAAGTATAATGTGGAAAATCTGAATGGGAGGAAACTATGCAGGCTTGGAGGTTCAGGATGGAGTAATTATTGCCCAGCATTGTGCTCTAGGTTAATTAAGTAAATCCTAGTCTCTGTGTGGTGACTTGTGTATACATCTGGTTTAGGAATAACTGCTGTTTACCTGAAGGATAAATCAATACTAAATACTGATAGCCAACAACAGACATACATACCAGAAATATACAAAAGTAAAGTCAGGAAAGTATTTGGGGAAGGGGTGTGGCTGAGAGACAAAGAGCTTGCTTTGGCTTTGAATGCCCCAGGGAGCAACTGGTGATGTGACTGACTGGTGGAGACCTTGGGTGGGTCCCCAGAATTACAAAGAAAAAGGAAGGGAAAGAGGAAAACATTACCTAGAAAGGTTTGTTGTTGTTTTTTTTTTTTTTTTTTTTAATTATTACCTTGTTGGAAAGTTCCAAGTCACTGTCCCAAGTTAGTTGCTGCTTGTGATTGGCTGGTGTGAAGTTTTGCCTCTTATCATCAGCCTTATCAGAAATTACCATATTCAATTTTATGAGTGCTCAGTTTAAACATACTTAAAGTTGCTCTTAAGGCCTAAATTGTTGCTAAATTGGGATAAGGATTCTCTTCTTTGCAGTAGGGTACCAGTGAGACAGGGTCTTTCTGTATTATTATGTAGCTCTGGCTGGATTTGCACTAGCTATGTAGACCAGGCTGACCTCCAATTCACAGTAATGAGCCCCCTCCTGTGTATTAACATTAAAGGCATGTACCACCATATCTGGCCTATTATATT
This sequence comes from Psammomys obesus, assembly GCF_907164565.1. Taxonomy (NCBI): domain Eukaryota; kingdom Metazoa; phylum Chordata; class Mammalia; order Rodentia; family Muridae; genus Psammomys; species Psammomys obesus. The sequence continues at coordinate 20,758,665 of NW_026591598.1, read as the reverse complement.
TGTTTTAGATAGTGTCTCTGGTATCTGAGCCTGGTCTTGAAATTATCCATGCTGGGATAGTACAGACTTGAACCACACTGACACAAGATCTCTCTCTCTCTCCCTTTCTAACAACTGATCTTTAATGAGTCTCTCTGCCTGTCTGTTTGTTTCTCCAAATTTGGTTTCTCTATGTAGACCTGGCTTTCCTCAAACTCAGTATGTAGACTAGGCTGGCCTTGAACTCAGAGATTTGCCTGTTGTTGCCTCCAGAGTGTTGGGATTAAAGGCTTGTGCCACCACCATCCAGCATGGATTTGTGTTTTCTGGTTTCTGTCTCCTTGTATCAATTTTGTCATCTATGTCTTAACAATCATTGAATTTTTTTAGGTTTTTGTTTGTTTGTTTTTTGACAGGGTCTCACTGTGTGGTTCTGGCTGCTACAGAACTCACTATATAAACCAGACTGGCCTTGAACTCAGATATCCACCTGCCTCTGCCTCCTGAGAGCAGTAACCTTAGACTTGGGTTTTAAGTTTATTAGTATATGATGGCATTTTAGAATAATGCTTAGGCAAATATAGGGTGTGGGAAATTGAAGTGTTCTTGCCTAGCACACTGGAGGCACTGGACTCCATTTTCAGGCTTCACGAAGAAAAAAGAGTACTAATATATTCCATCATGAACTACACAAACAAATGGCTACATGTGATGTATGTGCATTCACAAGTGTATGGTATGCATACAGTTAGAAAAAAAAAAA
>NW_026591598.1:20695870-20757913 GCF_907164565.1 Psammomys obesus | reverse complement strand
ACACACACACACACACACACACAGACACACACGCACGCACGCACGCACGCACACGCACACACGCCAACACTAACACACACACTTTCTTCTTCAGCTCCAGCTGACTTGCATGGTAGGTGGGCAGGATCCCTCCACTTCTCTCAGTAGCTTGGTTCGTCTGAACATGAGCGAGTTAATGGGACTCAAAATCTGGAGTCAGCCAGTTGGCCTGGCACAAGGAGATGCATGTTCTTTGCTCACAGCCAAGCATTCATCAAATGTGGGGCCCTAGGGGGGGCTGGAGGAGGGTGGGGCTAATGGCATCCTATCTGTTCCAGGGAAAAGCCTGAGTCCCTGGCACCGTCATTATATGAGTAAGATGTAGTCCAGCAAGCCCTGGCGCTGCCCATCCGCACCCCCTCTCCACCTGTCCAAATCTCATACCCACTGGCAAGACCCCTTCCTCTCCCCACTCAAGCCGTGCAGCTCTCTGACTGCCACCTGAAGTCTACTCCTGCCCAACCCCCAGCTCACGATCCCAACAGTTGAGGAAGCCAAAGCAACCACTGAAAATGCACATCAGAGTCACTCCTGCTTGGATGCTGCCGATGGGTTCCTGTGTGTGACAGGGAGATCTCGAGGATCTCAGGATCCTACCTCCAGGTGTCCCTGGAGTGAGGGCTGGAGCCTGGGGCTTGCTTCTGCAAGGCAGGTTACAGCAGTGGTGAAAGATGTCACATCTGAGATTGGCTGACAAAGGACAGCGGCTTCCTTCCGCATTGCCAGCAGACTGTCACCTTTTTGGCTTGTACAGTTTGACGGAGCAAGCTGCCAGCTTGGAGTGGCACACATGGCAATGATCGGAGGGTGACCTCAGAACAAAGGCCCATGAGGAACTGAGACTGGCCAACATCCACAGGAGCTTATCGCGAAGCCTTCCCCGTTGAACTTGAAGCTGTCCACAGGCTGACCCAAAGTACTTTCTCATCCAGGGAGACTGATATCAAACCATAGTTAGAAGATATTAAATGGTAATGGCAGTGCAATTTGTCATACAGCAGTAGCTAACTAATACAATCAGTTGGAATAAAAGTCCCACCGTCCCTGGCTCCGTATTATCTTTTCCACCCAACTTGTGACCCTGTCTTTGCCTGTCTGTTTTTGTTCCGTCTTATTGGTTGCTATTGCAAGGCCATTACTCTACTTGTATGGTTTGTATGGACACGCCTCCCACCTCCCCTCCCATGGCTTCTGGTTGACTGGTGCCATTCTGTCCTTTGGGTTTTTCCAGTCCAAATGTCATCTCCACTGCAGGCCTGCATCTAGTTCCCAGATTCTCCACCACTCTAAACTTGTCTTCTTGTCAAAATTCTTATTACCACCAGAGCGGCCTCACTTCCCTATCTCTGTCTTTACTTAGTCACTTCGTTGTCCCTCGTTCAAATGGAAACAGGGACTCTACCAGTCAGGGTTCTCTAGAGAGACAGAACCAATGAGATGAATATATATTACAAAGGGGATTTATCGGATTGGCTTACACACTTTGGCCTGGCTAGTCCCAACAATGGCTGGCTGCACGCTAGAAAGGCGGAGAACAGCTTGGGATCTGATTGCTAAGTTTGGTGCCTGGATACCTCAGCAGTTCCAGACTGGTGCTGAAGGCCTGGAATATTCCTGGAGAGCTGCTGGTGTCAGTCCAGGTTAGAAAAGCCAAGGAAGTTGGATTCTGATGGCAGTGGAGAGAGGTGAGGGAGCAGCAACGGTAAAACTCACTCACCAGCAAGAAGCGATGTCAGGTGTTAAGCATTGATTTCTCCTGGGACGTTTTTCTATCTGGACCCCTGGAAAGTACTGCCCGCTCTCGGGGAGGGACTTCTTTCAGTTAACCCTCCTGGAGGTGTCCTCAAGAACCCATCCAGAAGGCCAGGTCTTCCTTGACTCCAGATCCCATCAAGCTGACAATCCCTATTAACCGTCATGGATGCTTCATCTCAGTTCCCAGAATCCACCTTGGCATGCAGGAAGCACTCCTGAAATGTTTAGACATTAACTAGTCATCACCTGCAAAAGATGCTTCTCAGCCAGGTTTCGAGTCACTTCTGTGGTGGCCCACCTGGAGATAGACCTTCACTTAGCCTTCCCTGGTAGAGCAAGGGCCTGGGCTCTCCAAAGACAGCCTCAGCTCTGGTCCTGTGAGAGGTCAGGGCTGTGTTTGTGTGGATCAAAGAGCACCCCAGCTGAACCCAGGCAGTAGCCTGGGAATTGGGGTTTCTCCACATTTAGAGTTCCATCACAAGCCATCAACCCTCCAACAGCTTTATTCCACCCTCCACGATCCTTCTTCAAAGCCTCTTTCCAGCTTGCCTCATCTACACTCTCTTAAGGAAACTTGACTCTCCAGATTTACCCAAACCCTTTTGATTCTCCTTCTTAGGAGAATAAGTGTTCTGCTAGGTGTTTGGTACAAAGATGTCGCCTACGAAACCCCATCCTAAAGGGGACTCTCAGGTTTAGGAAAGAATCCACAAGAACAAACATGAATTTTGCTGGAGCTCAGGACTCTGACCTTCCTCTGCAGAGCCAAAGCCCAGAAGTGGGAAAGATGGTTCAGTAGTTAAAAGCACCTACCTGAGTTCAATTCCCAGCACCCACATGGTGGCTCACAGTCACCTGTAACTCCAGCTCCAAGAAATCTGACACCCTCTATGGCTTCCACAGACACTGAATGCACATGGTGCATAGACATACATTCAGTCCACATACACAACACTGAAATAAATCAAGCCCATTCTGTTTTACCACTGAAATGGGAATGGTAAGCTTGGGCAAAGTTGGAGTTCACAGCCTAGGCCCTTGCACCAGTTGGCCTGCATGCAAAGCCAGCATTTCTCTGTATGTGTGCTACCCATGCCTAAATCGGCACTGACCCACACATGCCTGTGTTGAGGCTAGAGGTTGGCTACAGGTGTCTTCCTCTAACACTCTGCACCTCTCTACCTCAGGCTTTTTGCTCTTGTTTTGTTTTTTTATTTAGTTTTTGTTTGTTTTTCTTTCAAGACAGGGTTCCTCTGTGTAGCCTTGGCTGTCCTGGACTCGATTTGGAGACCAGACTGGCCTCGAACTCACAGAGATCTGCCTTCCCAAGCACTGGGATTACAGGCGTGCACCACCAAGCCCTGGCCTACCTCAGTGTTGTGAGATGTGGTCTCTTTCCGAAGCTGGAGCTTGTCATCTGGCCAGACTAGCTAACCACCAAAGCCCTGGGATCCTCTTCTCCTCACGCTTCCCGCTCATCCCCTGATCCTGGGATTACAGGGATGCACTGCCATATCTTGTTTTTCCGTAGGTCCTGAAAATATAAATCAGGGTACTCATGCTTACAGAGCACGCGCTTCACCTACTGAGCGCTTTACCCCATCCCCCATCATTCAGTCCTCTGTAAAGTCGGGGTGCAGTGTGTATCTCACAGGTGACGATTAAGTGAGATGCTAACATCCAGACTTAACTGCTGGTCACTAGAGGAGGGCTCAGTGAGGGGGTGCATCATGAAGGTGGGAGCTTTTTTATCCATCTCCATGCTTGCAGTGAATTCCACCTCTTGCCTGCTTGAGAGTCCAAGGGAAGGCACTGAGCTGGATCTCTGGGGTGGGGGTGGGGGGCTGGATGGTGGGAGCACAAAGATGATACAGATAGCCCCAGTTCTCAGTGACTCAGTCTCCTTGAAGTGACAAAGCCTAGGCAACGGAGGAGGACAGACTGTTTACGGTAATTGAAGAGCGAGCACCTGAGCTCCATAAATGTCATCGGCATTTGTAGGAGCCAGGGGTGCCAGGGAAAGGTACATCTTGACACCATTGACTGTATTTCCCAATTGGACCACACAGCCGTGCGGCTTCATGCTTCTGTGCCCTGGCACACAGCATCCCTTCTGCCCGTCCACCTGGCAGGCTCCTGCACATCCTTGAGACACAGTGCACTCCTCTGTGAGGCTTTGACCTTCCCAGGTACAGCCAGACCTTTCCTTTTCCATATCTCTTGCAGTCTGGGCTGCCAGGCTTGATCTGTGCATGGTGTTTCTGGGTGATACATTTGTCTCCTGCTCTGGGTAGTTACAGAGCTCTGAGATGAAAAGAGGCCCCTGTGAGCAAGGACAGCAAGAAAAGATTTCTTTTTGTGTGAATGGGGGGGGGGGGACGACAAACTGTGTCCTTTCTGTCCTACGTCCTGGAACCACGAAGAGAGCTGATCCCAGCACCCAGGCTCTCCGCATCTTTGTCGAATGAATGAACCGGTGCTTACTTGTAGGGACAAACGGGCCTGCTGTCCGGAATGATAATTGGACAAAGCACTTGAAGACTGAATTACTTTTGAAAGCTCATGCTGTCCAGACTGCTGCATGGCCTCGTTGCTAGCCCTCCTTCCTCACCACCTCCCTTCACCTTCACCTTGTATAAGCCTGCCCAGCTGGGGCTGTGGAAATGGCCCAGTGGATAAAGGGCTTGCTATGCAGGCAGGAAGGCCTGAGATCAAATCCCTCGAACCACTTAGAAAGCCAGGCATGGGGGCGTGTGCTTGTAACTCTAGACCTGGTGGTGAAGCAGGTCCCTAGAGTTCACCGGCCAGCCAGCTGAGATAATTGGTGAGCTGCAGGTTCAGTGAGAGACCCTTCTTCAAAAAGTAAAAAATAGAGGGAAATACTTGCTGCTGACCTCTGGCTTCCATAGAAGCATGCACACAAGCGCACACACATAAAGGCATGCACAGACATGTAACTGAGATGAACACGTGCAAAAAGCTGTTAATTTTTTCTTATTGTTTTTTTTGGGGGGGGTTGTTTATTTTGTTTTTGTTTTGTTTTTTTTTGTTTTTGTTTTTGTTTTTGTTTTTGTCTGTGTTTTGAGTCAGGGTCTTTTGATGTAGCCCTGGCTGTCCTAGAACTCACCATGTAGACTAGGCTGGCCTCAAACTCACAGAGATCTGCCTGTCTCTGCCTTCTGGAATTAAAGGTGTGAACCACCACGTCTGGCTGAAGGTTTTAAATACTTATACACCCTGCACCGAAATGCGACCCTGCTTTATTGAGAAGGGCTCTTCTCTTCCATGGAGCTCTCAGCTTGGAGGGACGTGCATGGAACACCTAACAACCAGATCAGCCAAGGCAGCCCTCGTGATAAATAGTAGGGTGACAGGTGTCAAAGCCAGATGGCTTTCATAGAGCAGAGAATATCTTTTAATTGCATTTTGTATACTATTTTGCACGGACTATTTTGTGTATGTGTCAGTGTGGGGCACACTAGCATCATAGTGGGAATGTGGAGGTCAGAAGGAAGGGAGTTGGTGGGTCCCACAGATTGAAACTAAGGTCGCCAGGCCCCTTAACCCACTCAGCCGTCTCACTGGCACGAACACCAAAGTTTACAGTCTTGGACCTGCCCCTCCTATCTCGGCAGCTCTGAAGCTGCCATCACCAACCCCTCTACCTCAGAGAGCCACGCTCAGACACACTCACACCCACACGCACACCTCCTCCCACCAGGTGCATCCTTCAGAGAGGACAGATCAGAAACCCGGCAGAACAGAGAGTGGCGCAGTACAAAGGCACCAGATTCCTTTCTAGTAAACGCGGAGGTGGTGCTCACAGACTACTTTGTGTGAATCTGTATGCAATTTGCATACATTTGCATGCATTTCCCAAAGCCGTCCCACTGAGTTCGCAGAACAGAAAATTGCCCCGATAAAGGATACCTTACCTGAAGCTTTGATTCCGTAATGACATCCCTTCTGCATTTGTGAAGACCTCAGAGGCTGCAGAGAACACGACACTTCCTTGGTAAAAAATAGTTATCATGGAATTAAGAAATGGTTCAGTGGTTAAGAGCACCGGCTGCTCTTCCGGAGCGCCCGTCTTCCCTCTCCAGCAGCCACGTGGTGCACAAAACTCTCTGTAACTCCAGTTCTAATGGATCTGACGTCCTCTGCTGGCCTCTGCACGGACTGCACACACATGGTAAACATGCATGCAGCCAAAACACCCATAAGCATTAAAAAAAAAAAAAAGTCATAGGCCAGGCAGTGGTGGTACACACCTCTAATTCCAGCACTCAAGAGGCAGAGGCAGGAGGAATTTCTGTGAGTTCGAGGCCAGCAGGGTCTACATACTGGGTTTCAGGCCAGCCAGGGCTACACAATAAGACCCTCCCTCCTGTGGGGGAAGGAAGCCAAGCTCAGTGGTGTACACTTTTAATCTCAGTGACAGTGGGGGTTGGGAGTATTTTTTTTTTCCAAGACAGGGTTTTTCTGTGTAGCCTTGGCTGACCTGGAACTCACTCTGTAGACCAGGCTGGCCTTGAACTCAGAGAAATTCCACCTGCCTCTGCCTCCCAAACTCTGGAATTAAAGATGTGTGCCACCACCACTGGGCTTTAAATACAATCTCTTTCTCCCCATCCCCTAACAGGGTTTCTCCATGTAACAGAGTCTTGGGTGTCCTGGTCCTGTAGACCAGGCTGGTCTTGAAATCAGAAAGATCAGCCTGCCTCTGCCTCCCAGGTGCTGGGCCTAAAGGCGTGCACCACCAGGCCTGTCTGTCATTTTCTTTTAATGAGACTAGAATTCAGGAGTTGGAAATATTTGGATAAATTAAAAGATACAATTTACTGAGCTTCTATGAGCTGGAAACTAGGGGGAAAAGGCAGCTTAGGGCTGGAGCAATGGCTTCGTAAGTAAGAACTGAAGAGAGAAATTGAAGGGCAGCACCAGGGCATCAAAGCCAAGCCTGCCATCTTTTTCCTTTCTGTAAATGGTCTGTGGCCATATCTAATTTCCAGAGGAGTGGGGCGGCCCCAATGGCTCAGCCCCTGGTGTCCGTAGGTCCCCCTAGTTGTGCCACATACAGCAAATAGCATCAGGTCAAGATTGCAGACAACAGGAAAAGATGGCAGAGTGAAGCCAGAGAGGGTCAGGAAATGGGTTTGTTCTTTTGCCTCAATTCGTTACTGGGAGAACTCACTCACCCCATAGCACTTGTCCCTTTAACAGCTGCAGATGAAATCCTAGCACGGACCAGGAACGGGAAGCCTGGGTCTTTTCTCAGGGCTGATTTTACAGGTTAGTGAGATGCTCATAGGTAGATTCACGCCATGCTCTTCCTTCATGGATGTGGTGCCCTCTCTCTGGAGCACATCTCTGTCCAGAAGAGATTCTCCATCTGTTCGTGCTTTTGTTCAACCTTCAAAACCCAGGCGTGGGTCCACAGCTAACAGAGCTTGCTGTTCTTTTAGGGGACTCAGGTTGGGTTGCCAGCATCCACATCAGGTGACTCTTCTGGCTTCCTTGGGCACGTGTGTGTGTGTGTGTGTGTGTGTGTGTGTGTGTGTGTGTCTGTGTGTGTGTTGTGCCCATCCTAGGACTCCCTCCTGCCTGCCCTCCCATCCCACTATTCTTCTCCAAATGTTTGGTGCTCGTTCAGCCTCACAGAGCTGCATGTCGTCCCCCATGTCCATCCCCAGCCCCAAGCCATGGGCCCTGTGAGGTACACAGCACATGCTCAGTGAAGACTCTTGTCTTAGGAGAAAACAAGGTTAGAGGCTGGGACACAGGCAGTCTCTATGGTGTCCAACTCCAGAGACAACATCCTGTGCCTAAAATCATTAAGATAGTTCTAATTGCCCACTGACGCTTGAGTAACCCTAGACCCGAGTAACCAGCCCCCACACCTGCCACCCTTCTCTGTAGCTTCCTTGCAGCTGCTCAGTGGTTCCAGGTTCCAGACCCCACCTCCCGCCATTCTCCAAAGCTTCAGCTCTCACCTTCTCTGTCCTTCCCCGTGCTGTTCCCTGGTTTCTTGCTGTCCTGGTTTGATCTCTCCCAAGCCCAGAATTCAGGCTACAGAAAGCAGAGCTCTCCTTCAAAAAAGGTGAAGAAGACAGCTCAGCTGCGCTGGGAAAGATAATCACACTTTAGCCTCCAGGCCGTGACCGTGAAAGGACACTTGTTCCCTCCGGATCCGGTTCTAGAAGGTTCATTGTAACATGATAAGTCAGACACGTTTAACAGCAGCCGGGGTCAAGGCCATGGCTGGACACACCTGCAGATAGCAGCCGTTTGCCCCTCTCCTGAAGGGGCTGCCTGTGGCCTATCAACTTGGAGAAACTCAGTCTGTCCCACCCAGCCTCTCTCTATTCTAACAACTTATTGTAAGTTAGGGCCTCACTATGTATTCCTGTCTGTCCTGGAACTCACTATGTAGACCAGGCTGGCCTTGAACTCACAGAGATCTGCCTGCCTCAGCCCCCTGAGTGTCCAGCATGTAACAAGCCAGGTATAGTGCTGCAAAGACCTGTAAGATTAGCTCTAAAAGGGGTGGAGATAGGACAGGAGGAAGTTCCTATCTCAAGAGAAATCAGCAGCCAGTAAGATGACTCAGTTGGTAAAGGCACTTGCCTTCCATCCTGGCGATCTGAGTTTGACCCTCAAAATCCACATGGGAGAAGGTAAGAGCCCAATTGCCCAATTCTACAGCTTGTCCTCTGATCATCACACACACACCATGGAGCATGCATGCACATACATACACACACTAAATTAAAAAAAATCTTTTTTTAAAATTCAGGCCCAGTGAAATGGCTTATCAGCTAATTGCTGTAAAAGGAATTTTTACTCTCCTGAAGTAATTATCATCTCAGAGGCTTACTGCCTCCTTCTGCTAACCTAGGCCTACTCCTGGAAGCTTCTAGCCTGCATAGAATCTAACCTAGGCCTAGAATGTTTTCAGCCTCTTGAGACTTATAGCTTAATAAGCTCACCCTTTGTTGTTATTACTGAGCTCTGGACTGGGTGGTTCAACTCAGCTATACCGGCTCAAACTCCTCTCCCAGCTGATTTACTCAATCTGGCTTCTCTCTCCACCTCTGAATTGCTCTGCTTGGCCTCAAACTATCTCCAGAAATCTGCTCTAATCTCCTGGCTCCTTCTCATTCTCTGGTTCATTCTGTTGCCGCCTGAGTTCTCTCTCTCTCTCTGCAACCTGTCTCTTTATTACTATCCCAGAAAAAACTGCCTCTTCTCCCTTTTATTTCTCCTTAGTAGCTTTCATTTCCTCTCTCTTTTTTTGTGAGAGTTGGGCATATCCTATTCTGTCAAGTCTTTCTCTGATTTGTCACAATTTCTGCCACTCAATTAGACATCACTTTCAAACATAGGTGCTTCCTTCTACAAACTAACTTTACCTTCATTCTTTGGGATTGAAGGCATGTGCCTAAGGTGGACCTAAGCTTTTCTTTACCTGAAACTTGCTCTCTACCAGGCTGGCCTTGAACTCAGAGATCTGCTTGCCTCTGTCTCCTGGGATTAAAGGTATATTTGTATCCCAGCTGGATCACACAGACCTAGAAGATCTTTGGATGTGATCTCTTACCAACTGGATCACACAGAACTAGAAAGTTTTTGGATGTGATCTCTTGTCAGAACAACCATGTTCTGCATTAAAATTCCTCTTCAAATTGCCACCAAGGCTGATACCTGGCTTGTTACATGCTGGGTGCTCAGAAGGCTGAGGCAGACAGATCTCTGTGAGTTCAAGGCCAGCCTGGTCTACATAGTGAGTTCCAGGACAGACAGGAATACATAGTGAGGCCCTAACTTATAATCAATAAGCTCTTATGGACTAGAGAGGAGAGGGCTGGGTGGGACAGACTCAGTTTCTCTGAGGTCTCTTCTAAGTTGAAAGGCCACAGGCAGCCCCTCCTCATGGCAGAAACAGTCCCGACAGGCCAGAGAACCGACCTCTGCAGGTGTGTCCAGCCATGGCCTTGACCCTGGTTGCTGTTGCATGTGCCTGACTCTGATACCTGATACACAGCTTGGGAGAGAACCTACTCCCAGCAAGCTGTCCTCTGGCCTCCACACATACACCATGGTATATGCTCCTGCCTACATACACACATTTACAGTGAATAAGTTAATATGAAAACATGTCTTTTGTTTTTTAAGACAGGGTTTCGCTGTGTAGACCAAGCTGGCCTCGAACTCAGAAATCCAGCTGCCTCTGCCTCTGCCTCTGCCTCTGCCTCTGCCTCCCAAGTGCTGAGAGTAAAGACGTGCGCCGCCAGTAGCCCCCAGCCATACGAGACAGTCCTAAGAGGGGGTTTGCTCTGTGGGACCAGGCGAGGACACTCTACCGATGCTTTTGGGAAAATCCAATCGGGTGGCTCACCCTGAAGATCCTGCACTTCTCTGAGAAGCAACTGGCAGGTTATTTGGGGGTCAAGTTGTTCTGCTTTGAATTCCTAGCAACCGACTCAGACCAAGAAACAGTAGTTATTTTGTTTACTCTTCTAAACCTCAAACAGCTGGGCTCCCAGACTACCCTCTGAGAGGCAAGGGGAGCTGAGGAGGAGCACAGGGCAGGCTGGACCTCTGAGTGGGGATGAGAACTGCAGATGGAAGCAAACAGGACCTGCTGTCCCCACAAGCTGCCGGCTCCTCTTGGCTCTCAACGCTGTGGCTCCATGCATATGTCCCAGTGATGATCTGTGATTGTCCCAGCAAGACTGTGATATAGGGAGGGGGCGTCACGTATTACTCGCTAGGCTGAACCCTGGTCAAAACCAGCAATGAGCTGATAAATAAATGTTTCCTGACTATCTAGGGGGAGGTGGGACTATGCATATGTACACATACATAATTAAGTGTTGGCTTTTTGGGTAAGAAAGGTATAACATGTGGTCGCAACATGATCATAACATGTATAATACTCCTTACCGCACAGTCTGAGTGTTCTGAGCTATTCCTCACACAATGCATTTTCTTTCATTTTTGCTGAAGTCTTGAACTGGGACCGAAACAACAGTTGTTTTTCAGCCTTAGCAAAACCTACAGGTAACTACTCAGGTACCACCCATGTAGCAAATTTTCAATTTTTATTTATTTTAAATTTTATTCTGGGCTGGAGAGATGGCTCAGAGGTTAAGAGCACTGGATGTTCTTCCAAAGGTCCTGAGTTCAATTCCCAGCAACCCCATGGTGGCTCACAACCATCTATACTGAGATCTGGTGCACTCTTCTGGCGTGCAGACACACATGCAGGCAGAGTACTGTATACAAAAGAAATCTAAAAATATTTTATTTTATTATTTTATTTTATTTTGTGTATGGGTGTTTTGCCTGCGTCTATGTCTGTGTACCATTTGCATGCCTAGTAGTCACAGAGGCCAGAAGAAGCCATCAGATATCTTGGAAATAGAGCTATAGGCGATGAAGGGTAGACAAGATGATGACCCACACCAGCTTGCCACTACATCACAGAGTTGACTACATTGTATTACTCTAACAGAACACCCAAGACTGGGAAATAAAGAAAAGAGGTTTGTGCCTTACTATGCTGGAAGCTGGAAAACCCACAGTTGAAGGACCTTGTTAGTATTTAGGAAGCCTGCTTCTGGGTTGCCTGGCAACTATGATGTATCCTGTGGTTCCGTTGCTCCATAAAAGGACCAAAAGTCTCTCTTGCTCTTGCCTTCTTGCTCTTGCACTCTCTTCCTCTCTCCTGTTCTCTCCCCTTTCTCTGTTGGGGTGTCCCCTCCTCTCTCCCTATCATGTCTTTCTCTCTCCTTCTCTTTCTCTCTCTCTCTCCATCCACCCAATAAACCCATTTCATATAAAATCTATTACTTATCATCAACTTAGACCTGGCATCTGTTTTGCTTTGTTTTGTTTTGGCTTGTTTAGACAGGGTTTCTCTGTGTAACAGAGCCCTGGCTGTCTTGGACTCATGTTGTAGACCAGGCTGGCCTCGAACTCACAGAGCTCCACCTGCCGCTGCAGATCTTTTAATCCTAAGTGCTGGGATAACAAGCGTGTACCACCACGCCTGGCTGTGGTGAGGTGTCACATCATCTCCTGTGGAAACAGGAACTCCAGGTTTATAAGGATCAGAAGTGCAAGTGGCCTGAGAGTCACACCTGGCATTTGAGACCAAGCCCTTCATCTGTGGGATGCGAGTCCTCTTGCAGGCAATGCCATATTGTACCACGACAATAGACTCCCAGCTGGTGGGAGAAAACAGACAGGGGCTACAGAAAAAGGCTCATTACAATCCTTCCCCTCATTTGTTTCTAAATCATAGTAAAATTAAGCAAGTGGAGGTCAACCTCTGCTTGTGATGCTGGAAATTTAAGGATGACCCAGGAGGCACCTCCATGTCTGCTCTCCTCCCTAGCCCTGCAAAGCAGCCTCCTGAGGGGACAGGGCAGTCCACAAAGAGGCTCTAAGGAGAGGTGCATTGGTCTACATTGATACGCAAAGCTGGGTAACTTAGAAAATAGTGGGAATCATCTGGCTTGTAATTTTGACATCCAGAGAGTCCAAACAAAGAAGTTGCCATGTATGGTGAGTCCAACTATCATGACTGTTGCCCTGACAAAATGTAAATTAGGGGAGAAAGGGTTTTTTATAACTCACAGTTCCAGGGAACAGTCTATCACTGTGAGAAAAATCAAAGCAAGAACTTAAACAGCTAGTCACATCACATCCACAGTCAAAAGCAGAGAAAAAAATGAGTGCCGATTTGCTTGCTTGTGGTCAACTCAGTTTCTTTAATCTCATTAAGTCTAGGACGCCCTGCATAGAGAATGGTGATGCCCACAGTGGGCTGGGTCTTCCCACATCAGTTAACTTAAGATGATCCGTCACCACAGTCGTAGCCACAGGCCGACCCAGTGTAGAGATGCCTCATTGTGAGTGTCTTTCCAGGTGGTCAACACTGTGTCAAGCTAACCACAGCTGTGAGTAATCAAGGAAACAAGAGACCTAAACCAGCCCCAGGAGGCAGGAGTTAATTCCCCGGTAAGAATGGAGCCTCCACCCCACCCCCACCCCGTGACCTAATTACCCACTACCAGGCCTCACCTGAAAGTTCCTCTCCAGGCCAACACCACCACATGGGCCATCACGCTTCCAGCACGAGAACCCGTGCTGGAAACAAACCATATCCAAACTTTAACAAGAGGACTGAACCAAATTCCCTTGATTTGCTTGTATGACAATGTTTCTTCTCTCCCTAAAGCCTTACCGCCATGATTCTCTTCTGAAGCAAGATAAGGCTGATGGGTTTTAAGGAAGGAAGCAGAGATGGCAGAAGGGAAGGGAAGTGGAACACAGAAAAGCCAAAGACCATTCTTCACAGGAAGAAATCAGTGCAGCAAAGGAGCTAACTATGCATTTGAAAAATAAATCAAGCTGTGTAGAAAGCATTTATTGAGCTTTGCGAGCACATAGGCCGTGAACCAGCTCTGGATGTTGGGGGTGAGAGGGCAACAGAAGATCTAAGCCATGGGCGTGAATTCGTGGTTCTCAGCTCCCCTCAACACTGATTTTTGAGCAGGCTACTTTACCACAGAATGACCTCCTCTCTCTAAATATTTAATTTTAAATATGGGGAGGCGTATGGTCATAACAGTGCGCATGCACATGGAGGCCAAAGATAGCAGATCCCTCGGGCCCAGAGCCACTGGCTGACGTGGATGTTAGGAACCAAACTCGGGTCCTCTGCAAGAGCAGCTAGTGCTCGTAATTACCATGGCGTCTCTCCAGCCCTATGGAACTATACTTAATCAGCAGTGTGCTTAAATCGGAAACACTCAGGACCACGTGAGTCAGATGGAGAGGCTGAATTTGGACGTGCCTGTGTCTGAGAGGAAGTCAGCTGTCTCATCTCTGGGAGTGAATGACCTCCAAAGGTGGTGGGTTTTGTCACCCGAAAGAATGGGAAGAAGATGAGTGTTTGGGGTGCCCCAGAAAAAAAGACACATAATTTTACACCCGATCAGCATGTCTGGTGGTGGATGACTGTCATAATCGGAGGATCGAGAGTCATCTCTAAGGCCAGCCTCCAGGCCAGGCACACCTGTGAAGTGTTGTTTTTTGTTTTGTTTGTTTGTTTTTTTAATTAGGTTCATTAAGGTTTGGAAACCCACCTTAAAGCAGGCTGTACCCCTCCATGGGCTGGGGTCTTAGACTGAATAAATGGAGAAAGTGAGCTGAGTACCAGCATTCATTGCTCTGTCTTCCATGACATCCGACGCCACACCTTTTCCCACACCATGATGGACTGTGAGCCCTCAAACTGTGAGTCAGGATAAACCCTTCCTTCCTTAAATTGCTTGTACACACACACACACACACACACACACACACACACACACACACACACACGAATACAAGCCCCTTCCCCAGCTTAATCACAAGCCCTGTTGCAGCAGAAGTTGTGTGTTGGGATACTTCATTTCCCTCTCCTGATTAGTCATTCAGGAGCTGTCCATGAGTGACACTTGCCTCAGAGTGTGGTGACTTCCCATCCCCTGAAGTGTGGACTTGGGCAGGGAGGCCTCTCCATGTAGAATGACAATGTGCGCTGGAAGCAGGGAAAGGAAAGCTTAACTGCAGCCTTGAAACAAGAACCAGTCTCTGAGGAGCAGAGCTCCACAGAGGAGATCCAGGAAGGAGTCCAAGGCGACTCTTTCTAAGAGATTATATGGCTAAGATGGACCACACAAACAATAACCAAACAGAGGGGACATGAGGGGACTTTCCTCTCTGCTGGGAGGCAAAGACTTCCTGAAAACTTGGTTGAGGATTGGAATTTTTTATAGTTCAAATCATTTTCACCATTATTTCCCTTGCCTCTCCCCACCAATGGCTCCTCAAAACATTCTTAGGCCCTTGAATGTAATAAAATTACAGCTGAGGGCGCAGCAAACCTTTAAACATTATTGCTTTTATTGAGGAAACTGACCATTTTCTTATATTAAAAAAAAATCGCATGTGAAGAAACATGAAATAAATAGCTGCCGTGTTTCTCCATGTGGTACAGCAGTTTCAGCGTGAACGGCTGCCAGCTGACTTGGCTTCTAGGTTTGGGGCAGCAGGGAGCATTTCCACAGCGCATCTAACTTCACCCTGAAGACAGTCCTGTGAGCTCGATCTTACCTCCATCTAAAAATGTCATGATCGCACTTAGGAAGGTAAAACATTTACCCACACTCATGCTGAGCTAGAAGGGGCAGAGAGAAAATTGGGACCCAGGGGTGGGTAGTTCAAGATGGTTATATTTCCCCCTGGCTTTGGGCGCTACATTAACTGAGCCACAGCCTCAAGTCTGCTGTTATCACTAGGCTGGGCACCAAGCTCCCAACACCTGTGCCCTTGGGGGACAAATGACATCCACACTATAGCACTGGGGGACTTGGTGCCAGCTCAAATAGCCTCTAGGACAGCTCTTCTCAACATGTGGGACCTCTTTGGGGTCTAATGACCCTTTCACAGGGGTTGCCTAAGACAGAAAAGACAAACATTTACATTACAGTTCATAACAGCAGCAAAGTTGTGGTTACAAAGTAACAACGGAATAATTTTATGGTTGGGAGGGGGAGTCACCACAACATGAGGAACTGTATTAAAGGGTCACGGCCTTAGGAAGGTCAAGGGCCACCGATACAGGAACTTGATGCTTCTTCAAGTAAATGGGTAGGAGGAGTTGTGGAGGGCCCACAGAGGGTTCACACAGGTACCACACCCAAAGTCGGTGTCTCACATCTAATTCATAGCAACTGCTCTTTTCTCTTCATTCCCCCAAAAGCCTCAGGCTGGGTTTGTGGCTCAGCAAATGCTTGATAAGGTAGTCTTGAATTAGCTAGCTAAAGAGATTTTTGTTGCCAAGAGGAGTGCAGTCCTACGCTCCTGTATCTCAGGAAGTCAGTAATCCTCTGCCACATTAATAACCCTCCCCCTTTTCCTTTTGAGACAGGGTCTCACCATATACCCTTGAATGGCCTTGTGTTGCATTTGGCTAGCTTTTTACTGTCAAGTTGACACAACCTATAATCACATGGCAAAAGAGTCTCAGTAAGGAACTGTCTACTTGATGTTGACCTCTGGGCCAAAATAACATATTTTTAGTTAGGTTACTTGATGACCAAGCCCACTGTGAGCAGCACCATTCCCTAGGTAGGGAGTCTGGAACTTCAAGAGTGGGAGAACCAGCTGACCACAAACAAGCATGCGCGCCTGTGTTCCGTGTGAGCTGACTAGCTGGAGTTTCTGCCTCGTTTCCCCACAAGGATGGACTGTACCCTGGAATTGCAAGCTGAAGTCAACTCTTTCTCCCCTAAGTTGCTTGTGTCTGAATACCTTAGCACAGCAACAGAAATGAAATGAAGACAGCTTGAATGCTAGACCCTCCTGGGTGCTGGGATTATAGACGTGTGCCATTTTTTAATAGAACAGTACGAAACAGTAAGATTTGAATCCTGTCTCAGAAGGATTGTCGGAGGTGGTGTTTCTCCACAGAAAGAAGTCTCAACACAAACACGAATGCCAGTGCTCTTCAGAGCTCCGCGGAGGAGACCACTGGAGGTGGACCTGCAAATACTGAGGGGCAAGCCACCTCCCCAGCACCACGCCACAGGCACTCTGCCTGGACAGCCCTCCCTCTGCTCCACCATGTCTTGGCAGCTCCAGCTGAAGAGAAAAATGCCAGTTGTTTCCTTCCCAGCTTCAGGGCTTCTGAGGATCAACTGCTGACGTCAGAGGGAAATTGCTGCTGCTGGTTCTGTTCTAGAATTTCACAGCCTTCAGTGCCAGGAAGGACTGAGCCCTGTTACAGGACACAGATAGATACTGACTTGGGAGCCTGGATTGCTCCCCAGCACTGGGCATTTCTGCAGTTCCAGACCTGGGGAGTCACCAGCGCTGGGCATTTCTGCAGTTCCAGACCCTGGGAGGCTGAGGGGAGAGGATATCTTGACAGCCTGGACAATATAGCAAGGACACAACTCAGAAATAAACCAAGAAAGAGAGGGACTGAGAAAGAGAGAGAGAGAGAGATGGGGATAAATAGAGAGGAAAAGAGGAAGGAAGGGGGTGAAGGAAGGAGAGGAGGAAAAAGGGAAAGCAGAGAGGGAGAGAAGACGTCAGGTATTATAATTATAGCGCAAATCTATAATCCCAGGACTTAGAAGTCTGAGATAGGAGGATTGCCATGAGTCTGCTGAGTTCAGCCTGGTCTAAACAGGGTGTTCCAGAGCTAAACACATGGGCCCATGTGCACACACACACACATACACACACACACACACACACACACACACACACACACACACAGGAAATGGGCAGAATGCTCACCTAACGTACATGAAACTCTAGGTTTAATCCCCAGCACTGCGTGAAACAGGCTTTGCAGCACACAGTTGTAATCTCAGTACTCTAGAGATGGAGGCAGGGGGATCAGAAGTTCAAAATCATTCTTAGCTACATACGGAGTTGAAGCCTGGGCTACATGAGAACTTGTTTGAAAAAAAAAAAAAAAAAACAAGACAAAAGAAAAAGGAAAGGAGGAAGAGAGGTAAGAGAGTTAAGACAAGAAACTGCCAACTATTTTGTCTACCAGAGGAATGAGGCCAGCAGTGAAAACACTCACCAAAAACTCAGAAATGCTGCAACTGTGACAAAGCAGCCTGCCGTGTTCCTGACAAAAAGCTAACATGTGATGGCTTTCATGTGTGGCTTTCTTGTGTCTTAATGTTGGCCATCCACAGCTTGGGATTAAAACATCCAGAACACCAGGTATGTGTGAGGGTCTTGAGTTCAAGGCCAGCCCAGGGTACACAACCTATTCTGCTTCAAACAAACTCACAAACACCAATAAAACAAACAGTAGAACCCTCCCCAAGGGGCTGGCAAGATGACTCAGGGGGTAAAGGCTGTTGCTGCCAAGCCTGACCCACCTGAGCTCAATCCCTAGGACCTGGTGGTGGAAGGAGAGAACAGATTTGGGAAAGATGTCCTTTGACTTCCACAAGTGTGCTATGACACATAAACACAAACAAACAAATAAAACAAATGAATAAGTAAATAAAGTTGCATGGAATTTGATTAGATAGGCTGTGCTTTTGTCTTCTTTAAAAAACCTATTTTGTTTTGATATGCATATGTACATCTGTGTAATATATACGTGCAGTACTCAAGGAGGCCAGGAGATGGCATCAGATCCCCAGGACAGGAGTTACAGACAGTGGTGAGCTATCTTGCGGTGGGTGCTGGGCACTGAATCTGGGTCCTCTGAGAGAGCCCCAGTGCTCTCAACCACTGCGCCATCTCTCCAGGCCACGATTTGGGGCCTTTTTTTTTTTTTTTTTTTGAGTCAGGGTTTATGTGTGTGTGTAACAGCCCCGTCCTGGAACTCTCTTTGTAGACCAGGCTGGCCTCAAACTCACAGAAATTCTCCTGCCTCTGATTTTTGAGCGCTGGAATTAAAGGCGTGTGCCACCACACCCAGCTGGTACTTTTGTGTCCTGGCATGATCTAACATAAACTTTATCATATGCTGAAAAGAGATTTTTCTTTTTAACCACAAACCCCTTCAAAGCCTCTGGAGACACCCAGATCTGGGATGGGTCCAAGCTGAGCTGACACAGGGCCTCAATGGAGACAAAGGAGAGAGCCACTTGATTGCAGCCAGGAAGGGCAGCCCCAGTTCTCCAGCTCCGTCAGGACCCAGCCGGCTGCAGCCCCAGCCCTTCCTGGTCCCAGGATCTTCCCTCACCTCAGAGGGACCGGGAACAAACATCGGGAATGCCCATTTCACGTGCTGCCTGGGACAGGCCTGTGGGCGGATCGGTGTGAGCAGGAAGCAGACAGCAGACAGAGAAAGGACAAGGTGTTCACACGGGGATGGCTAACGGGGAGACTGGCAGGCCTCTTAGGTGGGTCGAGCAAAGCCTCTGGAGGGGACGTCTGCTTCACTCAGACTCAGGCTTTTGAGTGTCCTGGTTAGAGATGAGACCTGCCCCACAGTTCCAGCTCCTGGGGAAAGCAGGAGGTTTTGAGTTCAAGGCCAGCTTGGGCTACACAATGAAACCTTGTCTAAAACTAGAAAAAGAGGGCAGTGGTGGTCCGGCCATAATCCCAGCGCTGTGGGAGGCAGAGGCAGGCAGATCTTTGTGAGTTTGAGGCCTGTCTGGTCTACAAAGTGAGTCCTGGACGGCCAAGGCTACACAGAGAAACCCTGTCTCAAAAACACACACACACACAAAACAAACAAACAAATAAATAAATACTAGAAAAAGGCCTTTAAGACTACAGTAAAGCCAGCACAAAGCCCTGCTCAGCCTGGTGCTCCAAGCGATGGCATGTGGAATGCATGCTGGGAAGCAAATTCTGGAAAAGCTAATGAGACTTGGGGCCCCGAGGCTCAGAAGGGCTCAGACAGCTCTGGAGTTAGAAAGGCAGTGTGTGAGGCGGCAGAGGGCAGGAGACGTTATCAGAATGTGTGTGGAGGAGGATCTAGAAGACCAACAGCTGAGCTGTTGACAGGGCCATTCCAGACCCACAGGAAGATGGCACAGTGTCTCCCCACTTTATATATTTATATATATATAAATATATAAAATATATTTATATTTATAGCCTGAAGACTGCCCTTCCCTACAGAGATGGTGCCTGCCAAGATTAGCTTAATCTGTACACCATAAACCCACCTCCTGTCCAACTCTATACCATAAATCCACCTCCCTGCTCAACTGTAGGTGATCAACACACATGAGCTTCCGGGGTTCTGGGGCTTTTCTATCAGAAGGTTCGGTCTACCTGAGCCCACCTTTCCTGTTTCTATATGTCTGTCATTCCTTCATTCTCTTGTCTCTCCTTGTCTGACAAATCTCTGGAAGTTGTGCAAGGACCCTGTAAAAGACTGGTTGTCAGTGAGGGGGGTCTGAAGGGAAGCAGAGAAGCAGGTTGGAAGCAGGGAAGCAGCTTAGCACATTGAGATGATGGTAGTTCGGGCCTCAGGGATGGTGGTGGAAGGATGTGATGGTTAACACTGATAGTCGGCTTGAATCAGCATGGAAACAAGCCTCAAACCTCTGGGTATGCCTTTGAGGGAGTTTCTGCACCATCCCCTGGATCCCACCCCATCTTTCTCTGTCTCTGTTTCTCTCTGTCACTGTCTTTCTCTGTCTCTCTCATTGTCTCTGTCTCTCTCTCTCTGTCTCTGTCTGTCTCTCTGTCTCTGTCTCTCTCCTGCCTCTGGATGTGACCAGCCACCTCAGGCTCCAGCCACCATGCCTTTCCTGCTGTGAACAACCCGAACCCTCTATATGACACAGGGACCCTTGTAGTCCAGGTGAGCCTCAATCCTTATAGGTCATAGGTCGGTGGAAATGCCCTTGAACTTCCGGTTCTAACCAAAGCCCAGCATCCATTTCCCTACTTCCTCACTACAGACACAGCGTAACCAGTTGCTTCATGCTTCTGCTGCCCATGATGGGCCGTCACCTTGAACTGTGAGTCGGAATAGACCCTTCCTTCCTTATCTTACTTTTGTCAGAGAAAAAAGTAACTGATGGGGTGGGGAAAATAGAACATTTGACTCAGGGTCCTAACTCATACCCTCCTCTCCTTCATCCCTTCCCTCCTCCCCTCCACCCTCCCCTCTGAGGTGCTTGACACCTAGGACATTTACTTTGCACTACCTGAAGGACCTCCCAAGTGCCCATCTCCCCAGCTCTGAGTCCTCTCTCTTCCTGGTGGCCCACGGAGCCTCTGCCATCACTCCCATCAAATGAAAACATTAGTTAACGCAGTCCGAGAAACAGCGTTCCACTCCAGCCATTCGAATCCGAGCCTAGACCTTGACCTGAAAAAGGAGAATTTATTTCTAAACACCCAATGCCTTTCCCTCTCATTAAATGTTTAAAAAGGAGTCACAAAAAGAAAGAGAAGGAGCTGACATCCGAGGCAGTGGCACCCAAATTGCAGGGTGTGACTGTTGTTTACGCTATATTTGTCCTGTCTCTAGGCATCGTCCTGGGGACAGGAAGGAAAATGTCACCATTGGCTTCCCTGGCCCCATCACCTCTAGCAGAACGAGTCCGTGTTGCCCCCTCGTGGCCAGGATGGAAACTGCACAGACCTCCGAAGCAGGAAAAATAGGGTTTCAAGGTAACAGGTCTTAGCCAGAGAGAAGGGTGAGCCGTGCTGAGGGCTTCTAGAGCTGGGGCCTGCATTAGCCTGGACTGCTATATACCGTTGGTTGCATCGAAATACCAGAAGCTCGGAGACACCTGTCCTAGACAGGCAGCTGGCAGCTCCAGTCCAAGGAGCCTAGGTCTTTTTAAAAGGCTTTTAATGGCTCCCTTCACAAAACTACTTTATTTACCTGCTGCATGGATGAGGCCTAAGAAAAACCCACATTGAACATGTAATTTCAGGCTAAGTACACGATAGACGTCTGGGGATTTAAAATTAGCCGAGTGAGCTGAATGCTGGGTCGTTATGCTTGCTTTCAACCGCCTCAGTGTCTGTCAGAGGGCAGATCCTTGATAAAATGGCTGTCTTTCTGGGGAAGAAGATAGGGCCGTCCATAAAAGGACCAGCTATCCCAGTGTTTCTCCGCCTGTGAGTTTCAATGCATTTGGGGATAAAAGGACCTTCTCACAGGGCTCATATATCAGATATCCTACATACCAGATACTCATGATACGTGATGATTTTACCATTCCTAACGATAGCAGTGAATTTACAATTCATAACAGTAGCCAAATTACAGTTATGAGGTAGCAACAAAAACAATTTTGTGTTCTGGGGTCACCACAACATGGGGAACTGTATTAAAGGGTCGTAGCGTTAGGAAGGTTGGGGACCACTGTGATCTTGCACATGTCCTCCAGCAAGTCGGGGGCAAGAGTTGTCTGTGGGTGGGGTGCCCTGTGGTTTGCACAGATAAAAGTGAGAGCCAAAGTGATTTCTTAAAAATTTTTGAGTATTCAATTATTATTATTTTTTTCTTCTTTTTGGTTTTTCGAGACAGGGTTTCTCAGGACAGGGTTTCCCTGTGCAGCCTTGTCTGTGTAGCCCAGGCTGGCTTCAAACTCACATAGATCCACCTGCCTCTGCCTCCCTGAGTGCTGGGATTACAGGTGTGCACCATCTGGTATTTTATAGACATATCCTACCCACTTAGCTTTCAAAAGCAAGGCTCTCCTCTGTCCTGTCCTCCATCCTAATAGAATGAAGAGCAGATGGGTGGGTGTCCCCAAGGCCTACTGATAGTTCATGATAGACCTTCACGTTAATTGGTAGCACAAGGCCTGCGGGGTGGTTCAGTGGGTAATATGCCTGTCACGCCAGCACAGGGTCCTGACACAGATCTCCCAGCATTTCGGTACACACTTGTAATCTTAGTTCTGTGGAGATGGAGACAGATTGGTCCCTATGGGTTGGGGACTAGCCAGCTGAGCCTCGTTGGTGAATTCTAGGCTAGGGAGAAACTCTGCTTCACAAAACAAGATGGAGCCCTTGTGACCTTCACGTGCTCATGTGCACATAAACACGAAACATGCATCTGAACACACACACACACACACACACACACACACTAGCTGAAGCGTGAGAGGGGCTTTCCCTGTGCTCTTCACTCTCAGTAACTCACAGAGACCTTACAATGGCTTTACGAGGCTGATATGACCTTCATTCTCTGAAGAGGCTGGGCAGTCAGGGAGGGAAAATGGCCTGCCTGTGTCACGGTGGAGGAGGTGGGACTGATCAGTAGCACTCTCCTGGAGCTTGAATACACAGTTGAGAAATCTACAGCACGCTCCTGTATCCCCAAACTTGGCAGCTTCTTCGACAACAGCTGTTTATTGTCTCATGGTCCAGATGTAGATGAGGGTCAGCTGGGCGATGACGGGACAGTGCATGCTGGGAGGTTGTGGACAAGACTGCAGCCAGGGCTGCAGTAAATTCAGAGCTGCTCGGAGGCTAGGCAGTTTGATGCTAAGCTCACTCTCTGGACCATTGGCATAGACAACAGGCGACGTGGGCTTAGCCCAGGGAAGCTCCCACTTGGAGGCTGGTTTCTCCAGAGCAAGTGATGAGGGAGAAAGGACAGAAAGAAGGGAAGGGAGGAGACTGGCAAAAGAGGAAGGGAAGGGAAGCACTCAGAGGTGACCCACAATCACTGTTCCTATAGGGATGACCTTGATAGAGTCTGACATTCCTCAAGGACATGAAAGATTATTGGGTGCCATATTTGGAAGGTGTGTCCTTCAGAGCCAGAGAGGTTGGAAAGACAGAACAAAATCATGGCTTTAAAATGTAGTGGGCTAGACATTGTGCCTCACACCTGTTATTCTAACACGTGGGAGGCTGAGGCAGGAGGATCACCATGAGTTGAAGCCCATGTTGGGCAACAGACTGAGGTACTGTCTCAAATTTTAAAAACAAAATAAAACAACAACAAAACACACTAACATGAACTCAAGAAGCTGAGACTGGGGAACTGCCACAAGTTCAAAGCCACCCTGGTCTACACAGTGAATACCAGACCAGCTATATAGTGGGACTCTTATCTCAACAATATAAATACAACAAATTAGTGTCAAAGGCCTCAAGGATGCCCAAGGGGTTATCCATGACATATACTTACTACTGGGTCACAGATGGATCTGGAAGCCAAAGGAGACAGGTCGGCTTCATGAATGGAAGAGCAGAGAAGGCTCACTGATGGCCAGACACTCTGCCAAGAGCACCCTGGCCAGACCACTGCCTTAGTCAGGTCCTCCTCCTCTCCCAAGAGGCAGGGCTTGCTCTACCTGCAGACCTGTGCTCATCAAGAGGCTATCTGTCTCCCTCTCCATCACTGAACTGGTCTACTCAGTTGGCTCCTATCACATCCAATCAAGAACCCTTTCTCAATGGTCTAGGTGTCCCCAGAACCCATTGTGGTGTGTGACAGTTGATACCGCCGTCACCATCTTTCTGCTCTGACCCTCTATCATTGTTTCCTAGCATATAAGCCACGGTCTAATTCCTCCATGGGTGAGCTCTCGATCACTGGCATCCCCTGCTCCAACCACTTGTGCTGGTTGGCTTTTGTCAACGTGACCCAGCTGGAGTCATCTAGAAAAAGAAGACCTCTGTTTAGAACTGCCTCTATCAGATTGGGCATGTCAGTGGGGCATTGACTTGATGACTAATTGATACAGGAGAAGCCAGCCCACTGTGGGTGGTACCGCCCCAGGGAAGGGGGTCTTGGGTTCTATAAGAAAGCAAGGTGAGGGCTGGAGAGCTGGCTCAGTGGTTAAGAGTAGTTAACTGGCTGTTCTTCCTGAAGAGCTGGGTTCAATTCCCAGTAGCCCCATGGTAGCTCACAATAGTCTGTAATTCCTGTTCCAGGGGATCTGGCATCCTTACACACATACATGCAGTCAAAACACCAATGTACATAGAATAAAAATAAGTAAATTATTTAAAAAAAAAAAAAAGGAAAGAATAGCAAGCCATGGGGAGCAAGCCAGTAAGCAGCATTCTTCCATGGCCTCTACTTCCCTGGATGCCTCCAGCTCTGTGCCATGAGCTCCTGCCCTGATTTCCCTCAACAAGGAGCTGTTGGTAGCCTGTAAGTCAACCTCTCCCCTTCAGGTGCGTTTTGGTCAGTGTCTTATCACAGCAACTAAAAGCAAAGTAGGACAGTAATGTTACCGCTCCCAGTTAATGGCTATGACAAGTCAGTGTTAATAAATCCCCTCAGTGTGCCATGGTCACACAGGGAACAGATGGCTGACATGGGGCTGGAAGCCGGTCAGTCTGACTCCACAGCCCAGCTCTTAAGCTCCAGACAGAGGGAAGCTCCTTTGTAAATATTTGTTAAAACAGAAGACTTGAAAAATAGCTATTGGCCTTAAAGGGGGGGGGGGGGGGGGGGACAGGAAAGAAAGCCCAAATAAGTAAAACGGTTGGAGTATAGAAAGTTCCAGAGAGAAGCTACCCCCCTAAGATGCTTTTTCCAGGCTTCAGAAAGAAAATTAAAATTGAAAGGGGGAGGAGGGTGCATGCCTTTAATCCCAACACTGTACAGGCAGGGGCAGCTGGATGTCTGTGTGCGGGAGCCAGCCTGGTCTACAAAGAGAGTTCCAGGCTAGGGAGAGCCTGGCTCAAAGTCTTTTGAAAGGAGACACATCATCTTGCAAATAAATTTCCAAAAAGCAGGAGCAGGTGACATGGAGACAGTCCCTTTTCTTTTCATTTACTTTTTCATTTACTTCCAAAGACGAGGACTCTGTAATGAAACCAGACCTATCTCTGAGACCTCAGCAAACCAGAGGGGTTAGGCACCATAGTCCCCTATTACCCACCCAGGCTCAGCACCACACACCACACGCACACATCAGCTCTGGCCAACAGGAAATAGGGGTAGGCTTCTATTGCCCTTCTCAAGAAGCAGAATTCCAGAGTCTGTTTATCTATGACTCAAACAGATGAAAGGCTGAGAACATGGCACACAGGAGAGGAGTCTCAAAACCTCTTCTCAAGCCTCAGCCCATTTGCTGTTACCCCAGGTGCACTGTCTGCCTCTCAGGATGTCCCTGGCCAGGCCAGCTATGTGTGTCAGGCCATGGCAGCTCATTTGAGTGTCCAAAGCCAACCACAGCTGGCCAGTTGCAACACGAACATTAGCTACATGAAGCATGATTCCTGAGGGAAGCGAGGTCTCTGGGGACACAAGGGAAATAAAATATCAGAAGACACAGTTTAAGGGTGTATATTTCTTACTTTTTTCATTGCTCTGACAAAGCAAGGAGGAAGGAAGGAAGACTTCATTTGAGCTCACAGTTTGAGAGTCCATCACGGTGGGGAAAACATAGACTTGGAAGTGTGAGATGCCTCTATACTCAGGAAACAGAGAAAGATATATTCTGCTTGCTTTCTCCTTTTGATTTAGGCTAGCACTCCAGCCCAAGGTATGAGTCTTCCTACCTCAATATACTCTAGAAACTCCCTCATAGGCATGCCCAGAGGTGTGTCTTTTTTGTAATTCTAGATTCTGTCAAGACAAAAATTTTAACCATTCCAGGCTGACAACAAATTATGAGAAATTAGTACTTTGTGGAGCTGGCTTTGGGATTTCTTTGTCCTCAAGGAGTTTGTATCACTGTTTGGGCGAGTTAGGCACAACTGATTGGCTTGGTTGGCTTCTGAGCTTTTCTCGGCTATACAGAAGAGAAAGGCAGCCCTGGACCAGGCGGGAGAGAGATTACACGGAGGACGTGAGGTCTGAAGAACTGGCTAGTAGTTTTTGTCCTCGTTCTCAAATGGTCCCCAAAGTGTTTGATGATAGCCTGTAGTATTATTTAGTGATTTCGTTAAACTGCGTCACTTTGCAAATATAAGTTAATTCTTCTTTGAAGGACACCTTCTATCACTGTGGTAAATGGGAAACCAGTAACATCTGTAATGTGGACGCAGCCACACAATGTAGAGACAAAAACAGCTGGGTGTGGTGCTGTGGTAAACAAATGGTATTGGGCTCATATTTACTATCAGGCCTAGGACTATTATGGCAGTATTATCTAACCTGCTATCATAACCAATAAGACACAGACACCTGTTAGATTTGCCTTTTTCCACCTTGAGCTGTGTAGATAATTCCACCTATGCTGTCTCGTTATCTCCCAGCTCTCATCCCCTGCCATTGCTTTAACCATTCCTAATTGGGCTGCCTCCCATCCATAATTCCATAAATATTTGCTTATTCTTCATCTTGATCGCTCCCTTCCACGCCGTTCTCAGAGTTCTTCCTCCTGGCCCATGTGATTCCTTTTCTCCCTAACCCATGGCAGCTTTCTACTTTCTCCTCTATTCCTGTCTTTCTCCTACCCAAGATCCTCTCTGTCCTCCAAGCCTGAGAACCTTAGTTCTGCCCACCTCACCTTTGCCCTACCCAGGTGTTGGCTTTTTATTAGTCAGACAGGAGTAATTCCTTAGCAAGGTTTTCACAAGGACAGGTGTACTTGAGAATGTGCTCATCCAAGCAGGGACTAGATTTGAGGGGCCAGTAATTAGCGTTAAAATACATAGCACCAGACCAACTCCCAACAAGGTGGTGGCAAACACCTTTAATCCGGGGAGGAAGAGGCTAGCAGATTGTCTTTAGTTCAAGACCAGCCTGGTCTACATCATGAGACTATATCTAAAACTGAGGGTGGTTGGGTGGGGAGAAAATGAAATGATGGAACAATGGAGTTAGGTCCTAGGGGCTGGGGCACTACTCAGTTACAGAGTGCTGGCCTAGCATCCAAAAGAGGCCCATGCCCTGGTGCGTTTCATCCCAGCATCAAAATAAACAAATAAACAAATAAATTCCAGCTTGGTGCTATTTCTAGTTAAGTTTTGACTCTTGACAGATCTGAAGGAAGGGTTAAAGATACAGGGACAGGCAGCTACAGTTCAGGGACAGAGTACTGGTCTAGCATGCCTGGGGTCTCAGGTTCTATCCCCAACCTACAGCCCACACTAGACTTTCCCCTTGATACAATCCAAAGGACAAAAATGCTGTGCACATCTCTTCTGGGAATATAGCACATTTGCCTGAAAGACATTCCTGCTCCTTGGTGCTTGGGAAAATTACCACAGACGTTTCTCTCTGCATTGTTAGGCTTGGGGAAAACTAAGGACAATGCCCAAGGTCGGTGCGGAATGGGAGAAGCACAGTGAATTGACACCAATTTGGAAGCAATCAGCCAGCGTGGCAGCAGAGTGGGCCGGGCACCCTGGGATCTGTGAGCGCCTGTCAGGGTGGAAGAGCGAA
Source organism: Psammomys obesus (assembly GCF_907164565.1). Classification (NCBI taxonomy): domain Eukaryota; kingdom Metazoa; phylum Chordata; class Mammalia; order Rodentia; family Muridae; genus Psammomys; species Psammomys obesus. The sequence goes on along the minus strand of NW_026591598.1, from coordinate 20,730,294 downwards.
CGCTGAGGCTCTTCCTTTAAGCCCGGATCCTGATAGCAGCTCAGGTGTGTTCTGGTACAGTGACAGTGCCCTGGTACAATGAGAGTGACCTGATATACTGACAGTGTCCTATACGGTAGCAGTGTTTAGAGAAAACGCCTTGGTATAGTGACTGACAGTGAGGCCCTGGTAAATGACAGGGTCAACTTCCTTAGAAAAGACAGCATAAGTCTATTAGAAAAAAAAAAAAAAGTCTGCCCGTGAGAAGTTTTCAGAACCCTCCTGATTGTGTTCGACCAATATAAGCTCATGAAACTCCTTGAGTACTCAGAGAAAGGATCATCCCAGGAGGAGCCGCAGAAGTTACAAAGGATGGCTTTAGCATCTCAAGACTTCCAGCACTATAAGACTATGAAAGGGGTCCTGGGAGCAAGATCCTGCCTATCAACGGGTGCAACTTGCGAAAACACAAATTCACTTAAAAAGATTGAACCTGAACTGAGAATGCTGATGGAGGGGTTCCATGCCCGAAAGCAACTACTAAGAACTTTTCTCAGGTTGGTGTGGTAGCATACACCTCTTACCCCAGCACTTGGGAGGGAGAAGCAGATGGATCTCTGTGAGTTCAAGACCAGTCTGGTCTACGTAGCAAATTCTAGGCCACCAGGAGCTACATAGTGAGACTCTGTCTCAAAATAAAATAAAATCAATCTCAGATTCAGCCATGACAGTTGTAATAGGAAGGGCTCAGACTACACCTTGAGCTGGCAGCAGAACTTGAGTTGTCCACTTGCACTGATTTTTTGCCTGCATGAAAAACACAAATAAGAGAATGAGAGAAACACAGAGGCGTGTACTAAAGCTCCAGAGAGCTGCTGGGGCCAGGCAGGGTCAGTTTCCTGCAAGAATGCCCTGTATGAAACTACCAACGTAAAACCGAAACTGAAGGGGATGTTAGAAATTCCAGGACTGTGGGATTTCTGCAGACGGGCGTGCGTGCGTGCGTGCGTGCGTGCGTGCGTGTGTGTGTGTGTGTGTGTTCCAGGCCAAGGGAGAAGTTGTGTGTTGTGTGCGTTACAGGGCACCAAAGCTGGAAAGGCGGGGCTATCCAAGGCCACTGGATGTTGATTGGTCCTTGAGGAGTAGACCAGGAAAGCAACCGGTCCTTCTGTCCCAAGCCAAGTGCTGGCCTCTGTTGCTGCCGTTATTTCTCAGCTCTGCTGGTGGTTCCGGTCAGGAGGTCTGCAGGTTCCTGCTCTTCCATCAGGACCATGACTCCTCTTCTCAGACCCGACTTCTCCGAGGTGACAGGACTCTTCCCTATGAGCAGTTACCTGTGTTACTTCCGAGGCTCCTTTCTGGACCCTCCCCGCTCTGTGCCACATGATTGCGTGCCGGCCGTGGTGGGTGTCTCTGCCAGCAGGACACCTGCTTGGGTGCTCGTGAGATGGATCTTCTTCCGATCATCCTGCCCCTGGACAGCTGATCCCAGATTCAAGCATTACACTTCTCCATCCTCCTCCCTCATGAGCTTCTCTGTTCTCTGCCTCAGAGACATTTGTCACTCCTTCCAAGAAGAAGGTGCCACATACCTCATATCCCATTTGGATTCACTCTAAGCCAAAACCCTGTGATCCGAGTTGGCCAAATTTGTCTATTGTAGTAGAAAGGACGCTTAAGGCTGTTGGATATTCTAAATGTGGTTTGATTGTTTCAGAGTGTTTTATTGCTAAGGCTTTCGGGAGCCCATTTCAAAAGACAAATACAGAATGCAAGCCCTTTCTCATGTCTCCCAAACTAATCCTCCCAGAGAAGATAACTTGGCTGACTTATTTTCAAAATGAGGATCAAGGGGGTTTTTACCCTCCTTTTTTTTTCATAATTTATTTTATTTTATGTGTCTTAGTGGAAGGTGTCAGAGCCCTCCGACAGTTGTGCGCTGCCATGTGGGTGCTGGGAATTGACCCCGGGTCCTTTGGAAGGGCAGACAGAGCTCCTAACCACTGAGCCATCTCCCCAGCCCTGACCTTTAACAACTTTTAAGCTCCTGTTTTATCATTACAAGGGCTGAATGGATGTACGCCATCCGGCACCTGGTGGATTGAGATCATGGGCGTTCCTAAATACCTTCTACGGCCCAGGGCATGACTTCATGAAAAGGAATTCTTGAGTTCCAAATATCAACAGTGCAAAGGCTCAGGAGCCATGCTGTGGCGGAGAGGTGGGAACATCTCAGATAAGCCATTTTAAGCCCTGCCATGCACCAGCAGTCCCACAGTCGATGGATGTCTTAGCTCCCTGCCTCTCCATCCACATCTTGTGGTTCCCCTCTCCCCTCCAGGGTAACACCCAAGTCTCTGAACCATCCTTCCTGGATTAGTATCTTCCTGTGTTCTCCATCACTCAGGTTGACTCTGTCTCCTCTTCAGAGAAGCCACCTCATCCCACTACACTATTCTTCAGGTTTGATTGATTTTTGTTTTCTTAAACATATTTTATTTTTATGGACAATGGTGTTTTGCCTGCATGTACGTCTGTGTGAGGGTGTCAGATGCCCTGGAGCTGGAGTTACAGACAGTTGTGAGCTGCCGTGTGGGTACGGGGAATTGAACCTGGGTAGCCAGTGCTCTTAAACCGCTGAGCCATCTCTTCAGCCCTGACTTTGGTTTTTTGAGACAGGTTATATATGCTCTGTGTACACTTTAAAATCCTTACAGATGCTTTTGCTGTGGCAGCTATTATCTAGCAATGCAACAAAATAACGGGGAAAAGGAGGCCCCCGTTTCTGTTTCTGTTCCCTAGACCCTTTGGGAAACATGGCATTATTCCTTTGGCCACAGCTATGTGAGGGAAGAAAGGTCACATTATAGACATCAGGGGAACATGCACTGAATGTGCAAATACTCAGTGCACTGTTTGAAAAGGAACGCCCATAAATGTGCCCGTGGCAAGCCCGGAGTAGTCTAGGGTGTCACTCAGCATGCCGACGGCATTGTAAACAAGCAAATTAAGGGCGAGATTCTTGCCAGGAGAATTAATGTGCAGATCAAATGTGTTAAGGCTTTGAAGAGCGGAGGCAGCTTCCATAAACCAAAGGAAGGAAAATTATCAGAAAAGGGAAGTCAAGGAGAAAACACAGGAGCTCAGCTGAGGCAGGCTTTCTGAGAACTAATGGAATGGAACCTGAGCAGCTGGAGCAGCTGGAGCAGCTGGAGTCCATTCCCTGGGAATTCACAGCTCCAGGCACAATAACAGCGCTCCAGGTCCTCCTCCACACAAACACTGGGTGTGGTGTGCTCCTGGAATCCTAGCTCCTTACTCCGGAAGTAAAGGCAGGATGATCAGAAGTTCAAGGTCATCCTCTAGAGTAATGAGTTTGAGGCCTGCCTAGACTAAGTGAGACCCTGTGTCAAAGACAGATGATGGAAGGGCAGAAGGACAGTTAGAATCCTTAGTCACAAATTTAGTAGCTGAAAAGACGGAACTACCAGCCTGCAGATACGTCACAGGTTCAAGTCCTTGTATACGTCAGCAGTCCATCACTGAGGTCTCTAGCTGCCTGCTTCGCCAACTGCTTTAACTGGAGAAGAGCTGTACTCAATGAGAAAGTGGTGGAACCCTGGCCTCCATGCATTAGTCCCTAAGTTTGATCCTCAGTCCTTGAACACAGGAAGTCCTCAGCTCAGTTCTCAGCTCCATCCAGGCCATCACACCAGGTGGCATGGTACACGCCTGGAATCCCAGCACTCCAGAGCAGGAAACTAGAGGATCAAAAGTTTAAGGTCATTCTCTGCTACAAAGTGAGTTTGAGGCTAGCCCGGGCTACACAAGACCCTGTCTCAAAAATAAATAAACAATTCTGGGCCTGGAGAGATAGGTCAGCAATTAAGTTCACTTGCTGCTCATCCAGGGATCCCAAGATCAGATTTTAGCACCCACTTTGGACAACCTACAACCACTTGTAGCTCCAGTTCCAGAGGATCAGACACCCTTTCCTGGCCTCTGGGCACCAGCACAGGTGTAGCATACACACACACACACACACACACACACACACACACACACACACACACACAACTAGACATAAAGTACAATTAATAATATTAACGAACAATAAATAATCAAAATAAAGCTTATTGAAAAATGTGTCCAGAAGAGGACATCAGATCCTCTGGAACTGGAGTTACAGACGGTTACAAGCCCCCATGTGGGTGCTGAGAATCAAACCCAGATCCTTTAGAAGAGCAGCCAGTGCTCTTAACTGTTGAGTCATCTCTCCAGCCCCTATTCATATAACTTCAGAAAATTTGCACTCATTAGGAGAATAAGGTAGAAATCGCTGTTTCTGTACATCTTTAAGTTGTGAGGAACTATGCTAATTAAGAACGTTGTAGGCTGTGGATGCAGGCCAATGTTAACCAGCTGAGGAGCTGATACAGGCCCAGGGCTCAATTCCAAGAACTTGAGCAGGAGACCAAAAAGGAATATTGAAATGAAAGGAATCTTATCTCACTTCTTTGAATCAAATTTATTGAAAGTCAGTATTTATTAAAGATTACATGATAATGAGTCATTAAATGATCATTTCATATGACAACTAGTCTTATTATTTTCACTTTTACATGTTTGAATGTTTTGTCTTACATGTATGTCTGCACACCATGTACATGCAGGGTCCTTGGAGGCCAGAAGAGGGCACCAGATCCCTTGGGACTGGAGTTAAAAGACAGTTGTGAGCTCCCAAATGGGTTCTGAGATTGAACCCAGGTCCTCTGGAAAAACGGCTAATGCTCCTAACCACTGAGCCATCTCTCTAGGCCTCCTCTTTTCTTTTTCTTTTTTTAATTAATTAACTTATTCACTTTACATTCAGATCTTAGCCTCTCCTCCCTCCCCATCCCCCATTCACCTCTCCTCCCTTTCTCCTCAGAAAGGGGGAGCCCTCCCGTGGATAATTAAGCTGCCTGGCATATGAAGTTTCGGTATGACTAGGCCATCTTCTCCAAATGAGGCTAGACAAGGCAGCCCAATTAAGGGAAAGGGATCCAAAGGCAGACAACAGAATCAGAGGCAGCTCCTGCTCCGACTGTTAGGAGTCCCACAAAAAGGCCAAGCTGACAACTGTCACATATGTGCAGAGGGCCTACATCCATCCATGCCGGCTCCCTGGTTGGTGATCCAGTCTCTGTGAGCCACTATGGACGCAGCTTATTTGATTCTGAGGGTTTTCTTGTGGTGTTCTTGACCCCCCCTAGCTTCTACAATCCTTCCCTCTTCTGCAGGACTCTCCAAGCTCCACCTAATGTTTGGTTGTGGGTCTCTATGTCTATTTCCATCAGTGGCTTGGTGAAGCCTCTCTGATGGCAGTTATGCTAGGCTTCTGTCTGTGAGCATAGCAGAATATCATTAATAGTGTCATGGCATGGGTCTCAAGTCACTGGTTGGCCATCCCCTCAATTTCTGTGCTGCCTTTACCCCTGCACATCTTTTTGTTGTTGTTTTTCAAGACAGGGTATTTCTGTGTGGCCTTGTTTGTCCTAGACACACTTTGTAGACCAGGCTGGTCTCAAACTGACCAAGATCCGCTTGCCTCTGTCTCCTCAAGTGCTGGGATTACAGGCATGTGCCACCTCGCCCGGATATGGCTATGTTGTAGGCAAGACAAATTGTGGGTCCGAGGTTTTGTGGCTGGGCTGGTGTCGAAATCCCTCCACCACAAGTGTTGCCTGGTTACAGGAGATGGCAGCTTCAGGGTTCATGTTCCCCATTGCCAAGCGTCTTAGCTAGGGTCACCCTCGTATATTCCTGGGAGTTTCTATTGTCCGAGGTTTCTAGCTTGTCTCAGAGATGTCCCTACTCCTTCTAGTTGTTTCTCCCAGTCCTCTGTCCCTCCATCCTCTCCTTGCTTGATCCCCCTGCTCCCATCCGTACCCCAATATTCTTTGTTGGAGGTAATATGAGTTGGAAAACTTTTGCTTTTCACTAAGAGATGTTATGAAGTCATTGAGCTAAGTTGTTTTCAGTTTCCAGAAGGCGTACCCCAGGCCAGCAAAATGGCTCAGAAGGTGAAGGTTCTTGTTGCCAAGGCTGACAGCCTGAGTGGGGAAGCCCCAGGACACACATGGTTGAAGGAGAGAACCAGGCCCCTCAAATGGCCCTCTGACCGCACATGTGTGCCGTGGCACATGCCTACACACAAACAGATGGCTAAAACAAAACAAAAAACCTGTCATTTTAAAAATTAAAATAAAAGAGAAAGCATCTTAAAGGTCCTTCCAAGAATTATTAACTGTGATTATTCTGCTTAGAACATTTTAATTGAACGCACTTAGCAGCTGGGAAAACAGTTTTACATTCCCTGAGGCCAGTGCACTTAAATTGGTTTGCTCTTCCTCGTCAAGCGGCGTTGACGGATCAGACTGTCCTCCTCAGACTCTGCCTTCATTTCCTGTCCAACATGACCTGTTATCACACTTGTCCTGATAACATTTGAGAAGACAGATAGGTTAGGCAGGACAGCTCCTGTGTGGAGCCAGGCTGCTCCGACCTCTCCTGGCCTCCTGTCGCCCTCTCTGCTTTGGCCACCAAGGAACTAGCAGCCATCATCAGTATCCAGAGATACAAAAGAGGCTGAGACGCCAAATGAAAATTACAGCCGCTCTTCTCTGCATTAAGAATAACCCAACCTTGGTTTAAAAAAAAAAAAAATTCCCTGATTCAAAGCTGAATTTTACACTTAGCAGAGACATACAACTGTCAAGAAAGACACAACCTGCCCCATCCCACCTCCCACCCCTTCACCCCTTTACACCCCCCCCCAAGCCTGTGGTGCTTTCTTAAGGGAGGCTGTTTTGGACTCTGTGTTCCCGTGTTTTCCTCTGCCAGTGACAGGCAATTCCTCAGCCTGGGTAAGCTTTGGGAAAACGGAGTTTAATCAATTAATCACCTCACAGAGGAGATTAATTTCAACACAATCTTTCAAATTGTGCTTTAGGTGCCCTGCATGCCTGGGGCAACACTCCATCCTAGGATTAATCATAGCTGAGGGCTTTGTGCTTCAATAGCAAAGTCCAGAAGGAAAGCACAGCGGAGCAGATACAGGTTAGAGAAAAGAGTATTAGTTAGTAGAGACTCTGAAATGGGCGCCCTCGACTCCCCCTGCCTGTTTGTCCCTTTAGAGGGGAGATTCTCCGCCAGGGATTTATTACCACACAGAGGAAAGCTGATAATCCTCCACTGATGCATTTCTTCAGGGGATTCTTTTCTATTTTTTTTTCTATTATTGTTTTTGCTTATCTTTTCTGTTTCTGACCTCATCATCTGTCTCTTTGGAATACAAGAGGCTTAGAAATAGGAACCTGAAAGTCTTGCTCCCTGGCACGTCCTCGGAGCCGATTCTCTGCTGCACACGCTCCGTATTTGTGTAGTACGGCAGGCTGCCCTTATCCTAGTAATGACTATGTGACCACACTCCCTGCCCCAGGGAAGGACAACAGAAAAATCACTCCAATAACATCTCCCAGAAGCCTCCCGGTGCTTCTTGACCATCTCCAGAAAATACACCAGGGATGGGCAAAGAAAGGAGGGGCCTTGCTCACTTCACAGCCTGAAGGCAGCTGGGTAGCCGACACACTGCTCAGACAAAGCTGTTTTCTCCCGGCTTTATTAACTTGTAAGCCTTTTCCTGTTTTCTTGTTATGGCCAAACCCACCTCTTGGCAGACACTATCTAAGTATTTGAGTTAGATTCCTGAGCTGTGATTAAGACAGATTTGGCCCCTTAATAAAAGAAGTTCTAAAACAACAGCAGGGTCCATGCTATACCATAGTGACTGCATCTCGACCTGTGTCTTGTGACTTCATCTCTGGACAAGACACTCTACGCACCACGGAAGACTCTCCAGGGTGGGATGGTGTGAGGTCTGTAGTACTGCTACTCAGCTGTCCCTGTGACAGAGAGCTGCTGGCAGAATACAGTGTCTGTATTCTGGCTGCATATCGAGCCTTCGATATGCATTCGCTCCTCCAAGCAGGACATTCTTGGGAACACAGAGTCCTTGCTGTGGCCATTTATTTTCACAAGCCCACTTTCCACCCAGTGAAACAGAGAGGGGGAAAGGCTGGGCCTGATGTCCACAGAGCCTGTACCATTCCAGGGAGCAGTAGAGTAAAGGCTAGCCCCAGCTGCTCTCCAGCCTTCCCCACACGCCTTCCTAACCTCCCACACTCAGATACATCCATTCAGTAGAGCTTTAGCCTGTCATACCGAGGCCCCGTGAACACACTGAAAGGAGCCTTCTCTGTCTTAGTTCTGCATTGTGACAAATGTCCACAGAGCTTTGGTTCTGTGTTGCAGCGGACACCATCATGCCAGCACTGGGAAGGCTGAGACAAGTTAACCAAAAGTTCCAGACCAAAAGAAAAAAAAAATTAAAAACTCAGTATTCATCTTAAGTAAGCAAAACTGGCATAGCAGTGGTGGAGCACTCCTTTAAACCTAGCACTCAGGGAGGCAGAGGCAGGTGGTGGAACTCTGACAGAGTGAATTCTCGGACAGCCAAGGCTACACAGAGAAACCCTGCCTCAAAAAACAAACAGAAAAAAGGGAAGGAAGGAAGGAAGGAAGGAAGGAAGGAAGGAAGGAAGGAAGGAAGGAAGGAAGGAAGGAAGGAAAAAAGCAACCCCAGCCTGACTCTGATCCCAACCTACTAAAGAGACTCTTCCCACCCAAATCATGAGAGACCTCTGAATTCAAAGTTCAGACAAGTTCTCTTTTTAGCTGGGGGAAGGTAGTGTGTAAACAAGCAACGAGTTGCTATGACAACAATCACCACTACTTAAGGAAGTCTTTCTATTTCTTTGGAGCAGCCATCGAGAAGGCAGCATGGGACCTGCGGTGGGGGTCCCTCACCTTCTCTGCAAAGGTGCTGTTCACCTTGTTGACCAGAGCAGCTTGGGTGAAGCCCATGCTGCACACGGTGTGTCCTCCTACAGGGTCAAGCCCTTCCTGGAAGATGAATAGCACAGAGACCTGTTGATCGGGATTTGAATAATTTCCTTATGATTCCAAGCACATACCAAACTCTTTTATACACCATAAAAAGACTCCACAGGATAGCTCATTCCTTATCTTAGGACAGCAATGGGGATTCACCTCAATCACCTGTGAAGACTCAACCACCGCTGGAATAGTAGCTTAATTGTTGAGGGCTTAAGAGGCCTTTCTTCCAACCCCTAGCATCACATAATACTGGGTGTGGTGTGGGGTGTCAATATTTCCAGCATTGGGAGGTGGATGAAGGAAGATCATGAGTTCAAGGCTAGCCTTGGCCACATAGTGAGTTCAAGATTAACCTGGGCTACGTGGGACCCTGCCTACCGAAAACAACAAAACAAAACAAAACAAAACAAAAACCAGACCTCTGAACTGATGCCTCCTGTGTTGGTAAAATATGACAACCAGCTTCCTACTCCTGACACCATCTTTCCCTGGCTGTAGCCATGGCTTTCCCCCACTCCGATGGGCTGTGTCTCTCTATAACTGTAAGCTAAACTAAAGCCTTTTCTCTAAATGGCTGTTGGCTGTGTTATTTTAGCACAGCAAGAGCAAAGTAGCCAATACAGTCTGTTGGAATAGGCTGAAGAGAAGCAAAAGGCTCTAACTTTTCTCTTCAAGCTGCTGGTGGAAGAACGCCACTCTTCACCAGAATCCACCTTACTCTAGGAAAGAAAAGCAAGTCTAGAACAATAACTTGCTCTTCTTTCCTGTGGCCTAGACTGGCCTTGAACTTGCTATGTGGCCAAGGAGGACCTTGAACACCTGATTCTCCTGCCTTCACCTCTCAAGTGCTGGGTTTACAGGTGTGCACCATCACACCCAGGTTCTTAGATGCTGGGAATCCCACCCAGGGCACAGTGTATTCTGGCCAGGCACTCCGCTGACTGGGCTGCATTGCCAACACCGAAACCAAGTTCTTGTCCCTAGCATCTTTCCCATCTGTCTTGCTATGGAGCATTTTCTGGAATGTCTAAGGACTGGGAGTGTGAGTGTATAATTTAGTGATAGAGCGCTACTAACGTTAGTCCAGAGTGCCAGTGGCAGAGCTCTGCCCAGGCAGGGTGCTCTAAATTCAAAAGCCTTGACTAAAGGCTCAAAGGTGGCATTCCGTAGGTAATACAGAAGAAAGATAGCACCTCCTGTGCCATCCAGGCAGCAAGGCTCATCTGTATGTCGTCATCAGGAAATGTCTCACAAACTACATCAAAAGGGCATCCTACAAACACCCAGCCTGTCATCTCCACTGAGTGCCCAGTTCACGGAAGACAAAGACAGGCTCACTGTTCCGGAATCTTCTGAAGACTCAAAGACAGCAATTACGGACCAGGGACAAAAATGAAAGCAATGTGATTTGTTTGTTTGTTTGTTTGTTTTAATGTAGAGGCGGGGTCTTGTTATTTTACCCAAGCTGATCTCAAATTCTTTGGCTCAAGTGATTCTCCTGCCTCAGCCTCCTGGGGTGGTGGAGACTTCAGGCAACCACCATCATTTCAGGCTTGCACAGTTAGAATTCTTGTTTGTCGTGCTGAGGAGCAAACCTAGGATTTTTCTCCAGGCCAGACAAGCATTCACCACCAAGCTTCATCTCCAACCAAGAGCAGAACGGTGCTTTACTGTTAAATTTCATGAGTTTTACAATTCTGCTGTGGCTATAAAGAAGGTAAAGGCATTAAGAAATTCACATGAAAGTTTCAGGGACTAGAGGGCACATAACATCTCAGTGACTCATAAATACACCAGTGCCCATCTACATGTAAAAGCAGGTGATGCTGAGTCACGTGAAGATAATAAGGCAAAAAAGAAGCAGACTGGTAAGTACAGAGGAAGGGTACATGGAAATTTAAAAATTATTCTTTCAAACTCTCTTTCCTTCCTTCCTTTCTTTTTTGTTTTTGATTGGTTTGCTTTGCTTTGGTTTTTGAGGCAGGGTTTCACTGAGTAGCTATCCCAAAACTTAGTCTGTAGACCAGGCTGGCCTTGAACTCAGAGTCCACCTGCCTCTGCCTCAGGAGTGCTGTGATTAAAGGTTTGTACTGCCCAGTTTCTATACAAGTATTAATGGTCAACACTATCAAATCCTATTGTAAAATATTTCTCCAATAGTAGCCAGTATTTACCGTATTTGTGCTTTTGTTGCTGTTGTTGCTTTGTGTGTGTTTAATTTCTTTTTATGTGTATCAGTATTTTACCTGCTGGTATGTCTGTGCATCACATGTGTGCAGTCATGTGTCCACAGAGACACAGAGGAGGGCATAAGATCCTCTGGAACTGTGAGGTGCCATGTGAGTGCTAGGAACTGAACCCAGGTCCTCCAGAAGGGCAGCAAGTACTGATAATGATGAGCCATCTCACCAGCCCTATTTATTTCTTGTTATGAAATGCTTACCATGCTCAGCATCTTGTTCAATCAGTCCTCTGGATCTGTGGGTTCAACTAACCTCAGGTTAGTATTTAGGGAGCTGGGCATGGTGGTGTACACCTTCAATCCCTGTGTAAGGGAGACAGGAGCAGGCAGGTCTCCATGATTTCTAGTGGGTTGTAATTCAAGCCAGTTCCCACTCAGGGAACAGCAGAAGCTGGTGGCAGGGGGGTCTTGTCGCAGAGTACCAGTTCATGAGTGGAACTGGGAGTAAATCCAGTTTCCCAGGAGTGGGGCAGATTAGAGGGGACCTTCATAAATCAGGTGAAGTCTGGCCAAAAAGAGAGAGTGATGTGATACTTAGTTCCTGGGTAGTGATCCATGCCTTAGGTCAAAGAAACTGGCTCCCCTTAGAGCCCTTTTTAAAAAAGACTTCTGCTCTAGACACTAGGGGTGGCTGAGTTTCCTGTGTTGTGCCCAGTTCTCAAACCCCAAAAGACCAGGAATAAATAGACTCCACTGTAAATACATGAGGTTTTTTTTTTTATTACAAGTTACAAGCTGCAGCTTGGGCTCACATCCCCCACCACCAAAGAAGTGAGAGCGGGAGAGCCCCGTGTTCAGGTTAGTTGGATGATTTAAAGATTCCAGTCCCTCCCAGCATGCCCAAAGCAGGGGTGATTCCTGCCTGGCAAGCATCTATTGGGCGAAAGGCAAAAGGGATGTTGCATTTTTAATTGATTGGCTATAGGAAGATCCCCAAACCCTTAATGATCTGGTGTCCCTCCCTAGGGGGATGGGCCAGTTTCCTAGCAACTTTATCTCTAGTGGGCAGGAAAAGAAGGCAGGACATTACTGGAAATGTTTCACCTAGCTAGTTCAGGCCATAAACATTAAAATAGCCATTTTTAATCTTTTGGTCTCTCACCTGGTTTGCATAAGCAGCACCAGAGAAAAGTGACTGAGAATTCATCAGCAGGGCTTCGTAGAAAAAGCCTCCTCCAGGAGTAGTATAGTCTGACCCCTAGCTGTATGCAAAGTTCTCTGGAGTGGGAGTGACACTTGTTTTAAGTACACAACACCAAGGTGTTGTGACTTCACCGAGCCCTAAGAAATGCCCTGTTCAGAGGACACAGGAGGCTTCATGCTCTTGGAGAGTCAGTTGAAGGCTGTTCAGCTCCAGAACCCTCTGTCTCCCCAGACAGCCTGACAGGCTGCATACATGCAGCCGAACTGCTCTCCAGGCTTTGCAGAGGCCTCAAAGAATGCAGCCGGCACTAGAGACCCTAACACTGACCTCCAGCATCCCCCAGAACAAAGGGTCCCACAGTGTTCGTGCCATCTCAACTCCTCCCATTTTATGCAAGGCCCAGGATTAGCCGTAGGTTCCAGCCCGGATCTACCACTGACAGACAGGAGTCTCTCCTCCCCCACTGTAGGACTCTGGATGTGCCCTGAAGAGAGGTTCTCAGTGTGGGGCCCCAGCTCCCCTCCTTTTAATGAATGAGAACTTTGGAATGACCCCAGTGACCTGTGTGTCAGCCAGCCCTCCAGGTGAATCAGTGCTAAACCATTCTCCTTGAATATCGAGACCCTTGATCAAAGGTCAGTTGGTCAGATAAGATGGAGAGGTAAGATCTGCAAAAGGTGGGGCTGCGAGTGTTAGCTCAAGGCGCCAGTCATTCTGCCTCTTTGTTTATTCTGTCTTCACACAAGCAGTGTCACAAGCAGCGGGGGAGGATCTTCCTTCTGCCCAGGGCCTAGGAGTCTTCAACTTGCTGTTTGCATTGTTGTGGAATGTATGCCCCTCCCCTGCCCCTTTCCTTCAGTGACCCTCCCTGGGGCCAGCCACCCACCTGGTTATTCAGTAGGACAGCCTACAGAACCTTTGCAGACTCCCCCAACCCAACGTCCTCTCCAGTCCTCTACTTGTCCCTAGTCCCCCAAACAGGATTCTCTATTCAGTTATGCCCCTCCCCCTTCGTCATCTACAGGAAGTCAGAGGACCAGCCTTCTACAACCTAGGCACATCTCTATGACACAGGGAGAGAAGAGCAGACTAATTTATTTCCTAGACTCTTAAATCTCCTAATCCCTCCTGCGCCCTTAACATAAACTGCGTGTTAACGCCTCAGCGCCAAGGGTAGAGCCCATTTGCCTCCGCTACTTGTCTGAGAGTCCACACAGGCTATGTGCGTGCCACTCAGTCTCCAGCACACATTACTCACAGAGAAGAAATGATGTTGCAACACCAACTCAGCAGTCATTTCTCCCAGGTTTCTCTTCCCTCACGTCCTGAATCCGAAGCATTCCTATCTTGTAGCCCCAGGGCAAGCCACTGTCCCTTGAATAAGCAATCCCTAGATGTGTAAAACCTCCCGTCAGCTGAGCTACACCTGCTGCTGGGTGGGTTGCCTTTCTCTCACAACTGTCCCTGTGAGCAAGTTTGTCAGGGACACTCATTTAAGCTAACATTTCTCCCTAAAAGGTCTTATTAATCAGTGAGTGGGGTGGGCTTTAAAAACAGTCTTGTCTCACAGGAGAAAAGGGTTTGGCTGGCAACCTGAGCTTCAGCTTCAGAACCCATGTAAATGTAGGCGAGAGCTGACTCCACAGGGCTGTCCTCTGACCTCACACACAAACCATGACCTGGGTGCCCACACACGTCGTTTGCACACACGCATGCACGCTTACACTCACTAGCAATTAAAAAAATCAACCTACTCTAGTAATTTTTAAGGTGAAGCCTGTTTGGAACCGAGGTCAAGGATGAAAGGATGGAAACTTTTTTTTTTTTTTTTTCCTTAACCCAGAAACGGAGTTCCGCTGTGTAACCCTGGCTGTCCTGGACTTGCTTTGAACTCACAGAGATCCACCTGCCTCTGCCTCCCCAAGGGCTGGGATTACAGGCGTGTGCCACAGCACCCAGCTTGGATGAAAGGATGGAAACAGTCTATTTTTCAACCCCATTGTGACGCTTTGAGGGACATTCATTGTTAAGTTCTCTATTTTAATTTATTTTAATTTTGTGTGTGTGCGCACGCGAGAGCATAGGTGCTCTCTTGTCAGAGGGCAACATTCAGGGGTCAGTTCTCTCCTTTCACCATGGTGGGTTCAGAGCATAGAACTCAGGTCACCAGGCTTGGTGGCTGAACCATCTCCAGGCACATCTTCAAATGCTTTTGTCGAATGGAATTCATGGCATCTGGGAGTGGCAGCAAGACCACCTCCCCAACTCTGTTCCTAAATTCCAACAGGTTACAAGGGAATAAAGAAAAGGAGTTCTCTTGCTCATGCCCACAAAGCAAGGAAAGATTGTTTAAATCAAGGAAGGGAGCATTACGGGTTAAACCCTGGGATTAAAATGGATAAACTAGAACTCTTAGTTCCAGGTGAGTGGCCACTGGTCAGCTAACACAGCTGCTCACGTCTCCAGGTGAAGCCACAATGTCCCAGTAATCAGGAGGTGTCATGTGCTCTGCCTTTCAAATGTGTGTAAATCATTAGGCCAGGCACCCTATCAGGCTAAGCACCTTACCCAGACAAGGACTCTGAAAGGCCACCTACTGCGCCGGTGATGAGCTGCTGAGAGGACAGGCACCCCACCATGTTCCTTGGATGAGGGATTAATTAACCCGCCTCTGACCCATCCAAAGGACGGCCCTTTCCCCACCTCCAAACCATCAAATTCAGTATTAAAAAAAAAAAAAAAAATCCAATGTGTGTTCTAAAACCACAAAACCACATGCCGCTGTGTGAGCCTCGCTTCTGCCCGGTCACAAGAAAAACTTAGGATTTGTGCTTTCCGCTTCAAAACAGAATAGTATAATACAGTAGAAAAAGGAATCCAAATTGTAAAGCAGAGCTGTTTATTGCTTGTGGCCCCTTCTCTCTCCTGTGTTGGAACAAAGTCAAAGCTTTTTTTCTCTCTTTCTTTTGGCCTGGGTTGCGCCCCAGCGGCTGAGACTGAGTCCCTGTAACTTTAAACCTGGCCTGAGGTCATCTTGTGATGCTGGCCAAACAGAGTCCGGGGGGCGGTCCTAGATCTCTGGGGGCTGGGACCACCTGACGCCCACCCCCTCCCGCCCCGGGTCCGGAGACATAAAGGAGGACTGCGCGGCGAGAGGTTGCTAGCTGCCAAGTTTGCAGTCCCTGGCGCCGCGAGCTAAGGAAACCCGGACAAGCACTCTCTGGCGCTGGGACTTTTGCGCAGCGCCTGCCCGCCTCCTCCCGAGCTCTTCCCTGCCGGGCCTGAGTCTGCGAAGCCTTTTTTTTTTTTTTTTTTTTTTTCATCTTTTCACGACCCACAAAAACCACTAGTTGCTAAGGCTCCAAAGATATCAAGATGTGGACGGCGCCAGTGTTGCTCTGGGTTTTGGGAAGCGCTTGGTTCTGGGATTCTGCGCTGGGAGGTAAGCGACCCGCGTGACCGGCAGCCGGCACTTGCTGGTGGAGATGGAGGGGGGGGGGGATGCCTGGGCCTGGGATCTAAGTGAGACCGGGAGAGAGCTGGAGCAGCTTAGGTGGGGCCACGTTCTCACGATCTGCCCAGTGGGTGCCCACATCCACAGGTGGTAGGGGTACAGAATGGCCCCTTTCCCACTCTCCGGGGGGCTAATGATATGGGGTGACACCAAGGCCGACTGGAGTGCCCCAAAGAGGCAGTATATTAGAGGAGTGGTGAACCTCTCTGGAGAAGAGGAGCAGGCAGGAAGGAGGAGCTAGTTTGGAACTCAGGGTCCCGCTGCCGCGGACTGACCTGAAGAGGACTCACTGATTAGTATGGCAGCACTAGCGGGCGGGGGAGCAGCTTGGAGTGGAGTGGGCAAGCAGAAGGCTGCTGTCTTCCCGTCTGCTCTGCCTATGCCTCTTTCCTTCTTCCTTTTAATCCCCCCAGCACTGAGAACGGCTGGAACCCAGGGTGTCCGGCATGCTAGAAAGCAGTCGGTCACTGAGCTGTGCCTCCTAACCTGGAGGGTTGCGATAGCATTTAAGTGTGTTTGAAGATACGCATTGAACGTGACCGAGGCCTCAATGGCTGAATTAACGTTAATAAAAGACCAGCGGAGCCTGAGAATGTAGCTCAGTTGGCGGAGTCCTTACCTTGCACGCATGACACTCCTGTGTTCCATCCCCAGCAAGTTACAAAACCAGCATAGTGATGAGTGACATTCAGCTGTCTGATCTCCGCACTGAGGGAAGTGGAGGCTGGAGGATGAGAGGTTTCAAAACATCATCCTGGAATGCATAAGGTGTTCGAAACCAGCCCAGAAAGAAAGAGACCCTGATGGGACCACCATCACCTCTTGCTCTTGTGTCTTACACCTCTGTGCCTGGAGTGCTGTATGGGTGGACTCCGTCGTCATTTCCCATTATTTTATTTCTTGCCTTGTGTTTTTAGTTGTGTCCATTTCCCTGGTTTCGGAATCTAACCTTGATCCTCAAGGCCAAAATAGCATCTGACAATAGTGGTTGCTCACTAAATACCAACCAAGGGCCCTGTGGGCCAGCTAGTGGCCTTCAGAGATGGAGGAGCATCCTTCCCGGTGAGGGAGTGGTCAGTGTGAGATCAGTGGGCCTAACCTAGGCTTCTGTAATTCTCCACAGACAACACCTACCCAGAGTTAGGGAAATTATATAGAGGATACCGGGCGAGGCTGTCTGCTTCAAAGAGATGAAGCTACTCTTTATGAGGCTCTGCGCTATTCCTGGCAGTCCTATCTTTGAAACTTCTCCTTGCACTAGGATACATACAGTTCTGTATTTCGGTTCCATTTCCGCTCTTCACTCACCAGTGCAAAGTGAGGGGAAACCCCCCCCCCATCCTAGAAAAGCCAGAGACTGGCTAACGTCCTCCAAGACAAGGGTAGGCTGCAGTTCTCTTAAGCCAGCTCCCAAAGCGCTCCTAAAACATAGCTGGTGTTTGGTCTTGTCTAGGAAAAGTCGTCGCTCAGTTATACTAGAAACTGTACAGCTTAATTAAGAAAGGGGCCTGGTAAAGGGGTGGCCAGAGAGATGGCCATGTGGCCAGTTGTATGCAGGCTGTTCTGTTGCAAGATGAAGGCCCGCAGGGTTTTTGTTTGAGCATAATGAATATGGATGAGTAATTCCAGTGAGTTAAGCTATTACTGGGGGCGACTGTGGTGTGCAAATTCTTCTATAGAGCCATGTGCCATACCGATTTAGTACGATAATCCAACCCCCCTTTGCTATCTCTAAGGTGTTAGTGGATTCTAAAGAGGCCTGTTGTCCTCACATCTGACATCATCCTCCACTGCCAGGCCCCACCCTCCCTCTGAACCTCCATCCAAAGCCTGGTACCCCAGGGCCTGCCCTTTAGAAGATTGCTTTTTATAAGATTTTTGCAAGCTACTGCTTGCCGCTAACCCATGTGTGCTCTTCCGGGACCAGTCCGAGCAGGATTAATCATGTGAAATCATCCTGTGATTTCCCTGAAGTTCTTGCCAGTTTTGGGGGCCCAGGAATCCTCACAAGTTGCTGAGGGCTTACGTTGCAGAGGCCTTGAATAAAGCTGGTTCTGTTAGAGGTTCTGTGAGGTTCAGAAGAGGAGAGAGCATGTATCCCGCAGCAGAAGAGGCTGTGACCAACAAGACCAAACTCAGCCCACCACCGAGTTCTGTGCTGTCACATATAGAAACCCAAACCTTGGCGCAGGACTAAGGATGGCCCTGACTAGTGGGCAGCACACCGCCTCGTTACATTCCCACCCCCCACCACATTCTAGGAACGTCACAGGGCTACCTCATTTAATCCCCACAACTCCTGTAAATCACACCCCGTTATCTCAGAAGCTGCTGGAACCAGGGTTCAAAAGCAAAGCCAATCTCTTCACTGTTACTGAACTTAAGACAACTGAACAAGTCCACTAAAAGTGGACATGACTTTTAGTCCCTTAAACGTGAATACAAGAATTCTCTGGACTTAAGAGCTTCTTTCAGTTCTACACTCCCCGTACTAGAGTGAATTTGGCACCGTGCATTCAGATAGACTGCCTCAATTCATCCCACAGGCATCTCCCAAGAGAGTGCGGCCGGTTGCTGGGTACAGGGAAGCACCCAGCCAACACGGTACTCTGCCATCCTCGCCAACCAAGAATGAACCAGTGCTCTGGATTGCACGGGCTTATCTGAATTTTTGTCATATTTCTGGCTCCTGAGAGCAGGCATTCCACGTTACAACTTGTGGAAGTATTTGAGGGAGCAAACTCAAATACCAGTTTTACGTGAAACCTCAGCCCAGTCCCTCTCCCAAGGAAGCCTGCTATCCTGAAGCCCCTCAGGGAAGCAACCTGTGTGGTCTCCTTAGAAGAGGGTCCAGTGATTTCGGGGAGGTTGAGATAAGAGGTTGCTCATAGGATTCTTCGGTACAAGATAAAGCTCCCCTTGCCTTCAGTTTTAAGCACTTTCACAATAATTTGTTGAAGTACATGCCTGCGTGTGTGCTAGACTTCCTGGGTAGTAGCCCTCGGGGATCTGTTTGCCTCTTGCTCCCCACTGTTGAGATAACAGATGCACACACATCACTGTGCCCTCCTCCGTGTGCCAAGTCTGGGGGCTGGGACTCAGATCCTCATGTTTGCATCGAGAACACTTCACTGACCTGTATTTCCAGCCCCTGGAATGTTCTGGGAAAGGAAAGTGATTAGGCCTTTTCATCCAACATCTAATACAGGATAGAGCCAGGTTGGGAAACAGAGTGGCCTTCTGCCAAGTTCATCCAGGGCAGGAAATGGAGGTGGCTGTTTCCTCCCACATGTCTAAGGACAGTGCCCAGCTGTCCATCATCCCAGACCATTCGTGGTCAGCCCAGGTGATGGGAAACTCTTGAACATCAACACAAAGAGTGGAGCAGCATTGGAGAGACATCTGGGTGGGTAAAATGCTCGATGGGCCAGCATCAGAACCTGAGTTTGGTTCCCAGAACCCTGTGCTAGGCAGTAGCAAGGACTTGTAACCTCAGTGCTAGACTGTAGGGACAGCCACAACCCCAGGCTCTCTGGCCATCCAGCAAACTCCTGGCCGTTGAAATGCCCTGTCTCAAAAAATAAGGTGCGTGGAGAACAATCCCTGAAGTTATCCTTTGACACACACACAGAGGTAGAGGAATGTCTGCGCTTACGTTTGGTTCAGGGTCTTTGCCTGGGAGAAAAGTTTGTATCTGGAGGTGAGTCAGGCTCAGTTCAGAGGGAGGCTTTTGACCTTGGCCAGCTGATCACTTAGTTGGAGAAACAGAAGACAATTATTTGCTGAAGCGAGGCAGAATGTGTGCAGCCCCTGAGTAGGACGGTTGTCTTTCTGATGAAGATGAGTTTGCGGCTTCTATCCAGAGGGGCAGAAGTACCTGGCCATCAACCTGTGCCACAGTGGGGTTTGGAGAGCCGCTGCAATGATGGCAGGGTACAGGGGGGTGTCAATGATTAGAGTATAAATGAAGGCCAGGGATGGCGTGTGTGTGCAAAATGTGTGAACAGTCCCAATGAGAGCAGGGTATTTCCCAGAGTCCATCGGGGAAGAGCGAAACGGCTGACAAGCAAAGCTGTGGGCCGGAGGAGTGTCTTGGGGAGAAATGACTGAGTTTGCCTGAGTTTTCTAGAGAAAGGGAGAGAGAGAGAGAGACAAGGAACAGCCTTTGTTGACACAACGGCTGCCCTGCCCAAGGAATTTGCTTATTTGACAAATATTTATTGAGTTCTTGCTGTGTGCTCAGGCATTGGAGCATGGTGTTATCCTGCTTTGAGCCCCTACGGGGAAGTCCTATCTGGCAGCCTTGGATTCTGACCTCAGTTAGGGTGGGTCTCCCTGAGAATCAGAGATCTTAAATACCCTTGATGGAAACACATTCCATCCAGTGCTTTTGTTCTCCAGAAGACCAAACATCTCTGGAACAGTTTTCAATCGAGAAGGGTGTGCTACAGGCAGCAAATATGTATGTAAAATGCAGGAAAATGCATCTCAGTGTGTGTGTGTGTGTGTGTGTGTGTGTGTGTGTGTGTGTGTAGGTCAGAGGAAAATATCTTGTCATCTTTTTTTTTTTTTTTTTTAGCTGTGTATACATGTGGGGGGGGGTATAAGTGCAGGTACCCACAGAGGACAGAGGAGTCCCACCCCTTGGAGGTGGAGTTACTGAGAATTGTGTGCAGCCTGAAGCTGGTGCTGGGCCCCACACGGTCTTAACCATTGAGCCATCTCTCCAACCCCTCTACATGGTTTCTCCGAGATAGGCTCTATCTCTGGTCTGGACCTTGTCACGTTGCCTTGGCTATGGCGTTTTGTCACAGACATAGAAAAGAGGCAGCCAGTGGAGAGGATGTAGAGCGTTCCTGACACAGTGATGTGTGTTTGAGGTGATGGGAGCCAGCAGGCCTGCTCTGATTCGCCATTCCATACTGAAGGTACTGAAATACTGAACTGTATCCCACAAATATATGTAAGTGTTATCAACAATTTTCTTTGCAAACAATAGACAAATTGTTTGCACATTCCCAGTGAACAGTGTTCTCAGGTCAAAAGCAAACTGGGGGGAGGGGGACCACAGAAAAGAAAGCAAATAATTAAATATTAGTGTTTTGGTAAAGCAATTCATTTCTCTAGTTTCCCCTCTGAATATTAACTCCTAACTACACATTTTGACCTATGACACTTTCATTATCAATAAGTAATGCCTTTTATTTGTTCTTTAAAATAATAGTTATATAGATTATTTTTAGTTGTGATATATAAAATTTTCAAGTGTTTTTATTTGTTTGTTTGTTTGTTTGTTTTATTTCCAAGACAGGGTTTCTCTGTGTACCCTTGGCTGTCCTGAACTTACTCTGTAGACCAGGCTGGCCTCAAACTCTCAGAGATCTGAGTGCTTCTGCCTCCCTGAGTGCTGGGATTAATGGCGTGTGCCACCATGTCCTGCTGGCTTGTTTGTTTGTTTGCTGTTGACTTCTAAATTGATTTCATCGAAGCCCCAGAAAACAGGTTCTTCCCAATGTTTATTATTTCAGTCTTACTGAGCCCTTATTTGTATGGATAAAATGGGGGCTCAGGAAACAGCCTAAGGTCTAAGAGTGCTTGCAGTGAAAGGGTGAGGACCTTTCACTTGAGAAAGTTCAAGTCCTCAAAACCCTCTTGAAAAGCTGAGTGTGGGTGCGTGTTCACACGCCCAGTGCACCTATAATTCCAGTGCTGAGGAAGGCTAGGACAGGAGGCTCTCTGGGGCTCTCTGGTGGCCAGCCCCGCTCCAGGTCCAGTGAGAGACTCAAGGGAAAGCGATGGATCAGTACACACCTGTGTGTACACACATGGTACAGACATCACACCTGCCACACATACACACACATTGAAATTTGTGAATGCTGAGAGAAAAAAACTTTCAAAGTGCTCTTATGAATTTCATGTATTCGTTCAATTTTTTTAAAGTGGGATTTTTTTTTTTTTAATTGTTGGTTAAAAGCACACTTCAACAATTTTAGATACTGGACAAGCGTGTGGTGGCGCACGCTTTTAATCCCAGCAGTTGGGAGGCAGAGGCAGGCAGATCTGTGAGTTCAAAGCCAGCCTGATCTGGTCTACATAGTGAGTTCAAAGCCAGCCAGGGCAACATTGTGAGAGCTTGTCTCAACCCCCCCCCAACCCCCCAAAAAAAGGCAACAAATAAAAAAAATTTTAAAGCTATTGGAATATTAATTGGCTAGCTGAAGACATTCTTCACGTCAGTGAACTGGAGCATCTTGTTATTTTGTGTTATGGTGTTCATTAAAGCACAAATCTTTAAGAACGTGAAGTTTTGCTCACGCTGTCCTGCTCAGAGTTAGAAGCCTCGGCTAACCCGAGGCTGCAAAGGCTGGCTCTTGAGGTGTGTGGTTCAATTCTGGCGGTCCCCTTTTCGTGTGAGTCAAGAAGTGGTGTCCCAGCTCCGTTCTCTAGCATGTGGCTCCTCAGCTGTCCCAGCACCTTCTGGGATGAAAAAGATAACTCTTCCCCACTGAATTATTTTGGAGCTTTTTACCCCAAACCAGCTGCCTGTGAGTATAAAGGTTTGTGTCTGGACTTTCCATTCTATTATGTTGATCTCCATGCTTACCCTTATGCAAAATCTGCAGTCATTTCTTAAAAAAATAAAGTTTCCCCATTGCTGGAAATTAAAACACACGGCCTTTTCAGGCAAGGCACGTGCTGTGCTACTAAGCTGTGCGCCAAGCCTTTTTTATCATTTTCCTGAGATAGGGCTCTGTGTGTTCTGCATGCTCCGGCCTTGAATTCCTGGGCTTGACTTGCTGGGTCCAGAGGGACACCGTGTCCACTGATACCAGCCTTGGCTCCTGCAGCCTTGCTTCACTCTGCCCTTTGTAAGGATGGCTTTGTGTCTTCTCATCACTGTGTGCCAAGTGTCTGTGGCTGGAGCTTGCCTCCTAGAGAATCCTTGAAAGAGCACTGGGCTCAGCGGCAGGCCCACTTGCCTGGCATGGGAGGCCCCGTGTAAAAAGCGTCTGCTCAGACTACAGTCCCCATCTGTTGGGATGAAGAGCACGGATGTGCTATTATCCAAACTGTTTGGTAAGAAAGACAATGAGGAAACCGTGGGATGGGAGAGAGGGCTCAGCAGTTGAGAGCACTTTCTGCTTTTACAGAGGACCGGCTTCACTTCCGATAAATTACATGGAGGTCCACAACCACCTTTAGTTCTAGCTTTGGAGGGATCTGATGTCCTCTTCTGGCCTCCGATGGTACCAGGCACGTGTGAAGCTTGCATATGTACGTGTAATCAAACACCCATGTACTCAACATAAGAATAAATCTAGTTTTTTCACCACTGTGACCGGATACCTGATTGAGAGCAATTTAGGGAAGGAAGGATTTATTTTGGCTCGAGGCTGTGGTTGAAGGGCAGGCGGTCCACTGAGGGAGGGAAGATGAGGAGACAGGAGTGTGAGGTAGCAGGCCGCACTGACAGTCAGGGGCAGACAGAGAGATGAATGCTGGTGCTCGCCTTACTTCCACCTTTGCCCTTTTAATTCAGTCTGGACCGCAGGCCCACAGGGGCTGCCACCCTCGTTCAGTGTGAGTCTCCTCTCCCGGCTCCCACCTCCCTGTAAACACCTTGAGACAGATGTGTTTTCTTCTTGACTTCCCATCCAGCCAGATAATGAACCCATCCCTGTTTGTTACCTGGGAAAATCTGGTCGGGTAGGTAGGACACAAGGATGGGTTGGTGAACACGTCAGGCATTTGCACCCATCTTAGACTATGAGGTGATGGAGGTTATCCATCAAGATACATTTCATGGACATGTAGGGGCCAGTGTCCTGAGAGGGAATGAGCCATGAGCCTGGAGACAGTGCCGAGTGCCTGAATTTTCCATGGGCAAGGGCAAAGGGAGAAAGACAGCAAGAGTTCAGAAAAGACCTGTCTACTAGCCAATGGCAGCTTTAAAAAACTTTAATCTACCAAGGGCTGAGCTGAAGTTCAGTCATATAGATGGTTGCTTGGTACACATGAGCAATAGGAATACAAAACGAAGACTATCCTAAAGCAAAACAAAAAAATCTCCCAAGATGCAGCTTCCAAGCCGGGCTGAGGATCAAGGCCAAGGGCCGCCACATTCTGCTCATTGCCAGCGGCTTCCCCGTGCATGACTAGGCTGTCTGCGACACAGGTTGAATCTGAAGGGGCTCGTTTTCCACTCTTTCGAAATCCCAGCCGCTCAGCTGAGGGCCCTGAGTAAACAGAGCTCAGTCTTGCTCAGTTCCTGGCAGATGGCAAGGGCCTCCGCCCCACTGCGATTTGATACCCTGGGCAGCACCCCTAAAACATCCAATGAGGTCAGCAATCTTCCCTAGAAGGTGGCCTTTCGTGCATTCCTCCAGCTCTTGGTGAATTTCGGAAAAAAAATTTTAGGAGGTCTGATTCTTGCCCACAGAACTGAGAATTCATTTCCCCTTTTACAGGAAAGCTGTCTGCTCTTAGTCAAGAGCAAAAAAATGGTCTCGCCGAGTTGAGTAACTGTGATGAAAGTTGGACTCAGCTGTTTCTGTCTCATTGCTGAGGAGTTTGTGGAGGGAGGGGTGTGAGCAGTACACTGATTCACTTCCTGGAGCCCCGAAAAGTGTGACGCTCATTCACCTAGTCATTTTGTGTCCTCAGGCTGTGAGGGTGACTGGACAGCAAATGCAGCAGAATAGCAGGTAGTTTAAAAAAAGGTTCTAGAATATGTGTGGAGGAAACAGTGAATGGCCCAGGGTGGCCAAGTCCTGGGCTAACTCATGGAGATGCTTTCTCCTGGCTTTCCTGACGAGAAAGGGCCTTTCCCCTGGGCAATGGGGGTGGTAGAAGCTTGAGTGGGCAGCAGTGGGGAATGGACATTGGCAACCCGGTATCGAGTTCCTTCGGAAGCTATCCGTGTTCAACAGTGTACCCAGCCTTTTCCTTGGGGGACAGAGGTAGCAAAGAGAGCCTAAGTTCAATTGTCAGCACCCACACAGAAAGCCGGGTCTGGTGCCAAGTGCCTGCAAGCTTCCTGCTGGGGAGGCAGAGACAAGAGGGTTCCCTGGAGCCTACGCATCAGCCAACCAGGCCTCATCAGCAGGCTCTGGGTCCTGGCGAGACACTGTCCTAAAACAAGGTGGGCAGTTTCTAGGAAATGTGTCTGAGGTTGACCTCTGGCCTCCACATATTTGTGCACACACATGCTTACACACCTGCCCACGAGGGATGGAAACACACTCGAGCATACACACTGAAGAGGCCAGCAACAAGGAGTGATTGAAGAGTGGCCCAGGGACATCATGGTTAGGGGTGGGCTTTGCATGCTGATGGCCGATGGATGCTGACATCTGACCCTCCATTACCACCTGCTCACCCTAGCTCTCCCCTTCACCATCCTCCTGAAGGGCGGGGATGACACTTGCTGCAGGACTTTTGTAAAGACCACGGGAAAGTACAGGGCAGTGGGTTTTATTCATTCTCCTGTAAATTCAGTCAGGAGTAAGTATTGTTGAGTGTCTCACTCACCTCCTGGACAGTCCTGTTCCCTATTCCCATTCTGAGGTGCCCCTCCCACCTGCCTAGGGACTTACTGACTTCTTGCTTTCAAAATGAAAATGGGAGTCCTTAACCATCATTGGCCTGTTGCTAACTATGCGCTCTGCCATTGAGCCACACTCCAGCTCTTTCACCCTTGTCCAGCTACAGAAACTTTCAAAAGCTGTCTCCACCCTTTAGGAGGTGACCTACAGGGGCCGGCCAGCATCTTTGCCATCCACTGTGAGGTCAAGGGAGCAGGCTCCTAACGTTATCGTGCAGGATTTCCTCAGAGCAGCTAGGAGCACTGTTCAGTTCTCCTCAGTTCTGACACCCTGTTCTGACATCATGCAGCCTGACAGTCGTGTCCCGTTTCATCAACCAGGCTTGATCTACAGGCTTGACAAAACCTGTGACAGTGAGTGACAGGCATGGCCGAGGAGTTCACCCTCACAGGTGAATTGTTCTGTCTCCGACCCTGCTGCCTACAGAAAGATGCTCACCAGCTCTGCCGTGAAGGCCAGGGCACAGCGAGAGGGTAGCAGACCCAAAGAGTAATTCAAAAGAAACTCAAGAGTTCCCTGACTGCACATGTACTTAGCCGTCAGTCGCTCAGCAAACACCCGCCGAGGCTCCAGGTGTTGGCAATGTGTTAGGTGGTACCATACTCTCCCAGAGGGAAGTAAAGGAAGGCATTTCTGTGGGTGCCCGGGGTGCAGAGCCAAGCCTTCCAGGAATTGTCTAGGTTAAGAAAGCATGTTGGTACACATGCCTCCAATCCCAGTGCTCGGAAGTCTGTGGCAGGAGGATCATGAATTCAAGAGTAGCCCGTGCTACACAGTGAGACCTTGTCTCAGAAAATTGAAGAGAGGGCTGGAGATGGAGAGACAGCTCAGTCAGTCGGCAGAGTGCTTGGTGTGCGAGGATAAGGACTTGAGTCCAAGCCTCAGCATTCGTGTGAAACGTAAAAACTTTCAGGCACGGTGAGGCATATTTATAATCCAGAGCCCGAGAGGAAGAAATAGGCAGATCTCTAGGGCTGCTTGGCTTGCCAGCTCAGAGGGATTGGCAGGTTTCCATCCAGGGAGAGACTCTGTCTCAAAAAACAAGGTAGACGGCATTCTGAAGAAAGAGGATGGATGACCTCTGATCTACACACACACACACACACACACACACACACATCCTCCCACACACATGAACATGACACAAATACAGAGAGAGGAAGTTTTCCAGTGACGGTCTCATGATCAGGTAAACAATTTGCCAAGATGTGTGGAAAGAGTGACTAGATGTTTAAAAAAAAATCTTTGACCGCATCCAGCAACTACCAGATGTTGAGGAACAGGGACGGCTTCTAGGGAATGACTTTTCTTACCAAAGGAATGCTAGAAACATCTGCTGCTGCGTCTGTATTTCAAAACTGACTTCAGCAGAAGGCGGGGGCGGGGGGACAGCTCATAGGGCACAGAGAAGAGTCTTAGAGACTTGGCACTCACAGGAGAGCTCCAGGCTCCCCTCCTGGCTCAGAAACTTCAGGATAGCCAAGGTGTGAAAGGCAGGCGTGCCTAGGAACCCCAGAGTGGTCACCAGGGCCGACACTGTCTACAGTACGAGGTGTGTTTATTCTGAGACTTGTGAGCACACTTTTGAGATGCTATAGGGAAATGAGATGCAAAAGCCCTTACGTGGGGAAAGGAACAAAAGGGAGGGCTTGTTTTTTTCAAAATGGATTCTGTGTATGTGTATGATGTGTGTAAGTGTTCATGTAGACATGTGCCCTACACACACAAGTGGGGACCC
Organism: Psammomys obesus; assembly: GCF_907164565.1. Lineage (NCBI taxonomy): Eukaryota > Metazoa > Chordata > Mammalia > Rodentia > Muridae > Psammomys > Psammomys obesus. The sequence continues at coordinate 20,703,069 of NW_026591598.1, read as the reverse complement.
GACATGCATATCTTTCCTGGGTTATTCTCTGCTTTTGATTTTTTTAATTGTGTGCCTATGAATGAAGGTGTCCATAGAGTCAGAAACACGGCGGCTTTTCACATGGCTCCTGAGGATTAAAACTCAGGGCTTCACACTCAGTGAGACATCCCCCCCACCCCCCGGGGGCCTGGACTTAATTTTTTAAAAACATTTATTTGTTTACTGGGGGAGAGGCAGATGTGAGTGTGGAAGGCACGGGACAACTTCCGGGAGCCGGGCCTCACCTTCACTGTTCTCCTGCTCCTCTCTACTGTCCCCCCCCCCCCCCCCGCTGGTTCCCCTTCTTCCCCGCTCCCCGTTTGTTCCTCTTTTGCTTTCCTTATTCATTGTGTTTCATTGTTGTGTTTATTATTCACCTCCGCTAAGATCTCCTCTTCCCCTTATGATTCTCTTTCTAGTTTTGTGACCTACAACACACACACACACACACACACACACACACACACACACACAGAATTTAGGTTCTTCCTGTGTGCCTTTCTGAGGCTGGTTTATTTATTTCACTTAAACATGATTTTCAGTTAAGAGTGAACTTTTATTTTTACTGTTCTGGGGTTTTCAAGGGAGGTTGTTTTGGTTTGATTTGATTTGTTCAAACCAGGCTCTTCCTGTGCAGCACAGACCAAACTCCAAGTCAGAGCGCAGGGATCGCAAGGCAGGTGCCACGGAGGGTGCCGACAAATGCCTTCCAATGGCACTACTTTGGGGCTCAAATAGCTTCGGATGAACAGAACTTTTGAACTGTTTGAATAAGAATTATTTTAATAAGCAGTAGACTTCATTCTGTTTGTTTAGAAACAGAATCTTTCTTGCGTAGCCTGGGCTGCCCTGAACTCCTTGCGTTCTTGCTCCCGCTTTGGGAGTGCAAAGATTGTGGGTATGCTCTAGCTGTGGGCCTTTTGTTTTGTTTTTTCTTTTTCAGATTTTTCTCTCTGTCCTGCATGTAACTGGGAACACATTACTTTGTCGGGAGTTGTTCTACCTACCATCTCTCCCAAATTGCAAAACTAGAACTTGCCAGGGATTTTGCTTTTTTTTTTAGCATTCTATTTTTATTTTTGATAAACTCAAAAAGATCACTTCAGAGCCATTTAATCACTGGTATTCAATGACAAGTCTTTGCGTTGCGCTATGGTGCCACTTAAAAGGCAAAAGACAGCTCTGCCGGCCACCAACAACCATAGGTTATCTTCGAAGAAGACCCCTGGAGTGCCCCACGCCTTTAACCCAAGCAGCACGCCTTTACCTGGTCCTCAGAGCAGGTTCTAGGACAGCCAAGACTATACAAAGAAACCCTGTGCAGGGCGTGTATGGTGAAGATGCTTGCCACTAAGAGGCCTAAGGAGCTGAGTTCGAGTCCTGAAACCCACACTGTGGAAGGAGAGAACTTGTATCCTCTGACCTCCACACTCACATGGTGGCATGCATAAGACCCCCAACACAAACATATGAATAAATAATTGTCATTTAAAAAATTTTTTTTGAGGGCTGGAGAGATGGCTCAGAGATTAAGAGCTCTGGCTGCTCTTCCAGAGGTCCTGAGTTCAATTCCCAGCAACCACATGGTGGTTCACAACCATCTATAGTGCGATCTTCTGGCCTGCATAGAGCACTCATATACACAAAATAAATAAACAAATCTTAAAAAAAAAAATCTTGGAAAAATTTCTTTTGAGCCGGGCACTGTGGCTCACGCCTGTAATCCCAGTACTCAGGCAGATCTCTGAATTTGAGTCCAGCCTGGTCTACAGAGTGAGTGTCCAGGACAGCCAATGCTACACAGAGAAACCCTGTCTCGAAAACAACAACAAAAACAAAAAGTTTCTTAAAAAAAAAAAAAGCATAAGAGTAGAGAACCCCTCATCGTGTGAGTTGGAAACAGAATTGGAGCTGTTGACCTAAACTTCTTTGAGAGGGTTTTCTGAGTTACTTGCGGAAAGTCTCACTTTTGCTCAGAGTGGCTCCTTTAAGGGCAGTCCGCTGTGGGTAGACAGTTATTCCCGAGAGGTGCTGGCAGCGGAGCTGAGGCTGCTGAGTTCTCAGTTCCCCTCCTGGCCTGTGTGTATGTCATCACAGAGTTGATGACAGCCACCACCCTGGCCAGCGCCTGCCCAGTTCTTTCCTGGTGCATTCTTTCTTCAGAGTCATAGGTCAGCATTTGTGTTTCGGAATACGTGGAGTGCAAGATGGCTGAACCTTGATTGCGTTGGTCCTGGCCTTCCCACGGTCTTTGTTAAGGGCTTTCTGACTGCACACTACCAGGCATCATCTTCTTTAGAGAGACAGAAAAACTCTCAGATTCTGTTAGCTCTTTTGGGCCCCAAGCACCCAGACACAGTAGTATCTGTCAGTCCAGGAATAAATATCCTTTTCTCCTTTTCACTTTTTTAAAAAAACAATAACCAAGTTGAGAACTTCAGATAGATCAGCATCCACAATGCACCCACAAACAGACTTGCACTTCCTCTCTCCAGCCCTCCTCAGTCTATGATAAAAATGCCCCTCACTCAGCAGCACACACACACACACACACACACACACACACACACACACACTGTTGTGGATCAAGACACCTCACTTTGTGGAAAAACCTTGCTTGTCCTTCCCACAGGTTCAGACCACATGACCCTCTTCACCCAGAGCATCAGCAGCTACTTCTGTGGCTCATTTATCACAGAAAGTTTGTCTTCATCATCCACTTCAACGATTCTCCGACAGCCATGCCCGGGAAGGAAAGGTTTCACCTTCATCTTGACACACTTGTCAGCCATAGTTGTAGTACCATCTAAAAGGGCCCTCACACAGTTATTTTTGTTGTTTGCTTTGAGACGGGGTTTCAAGTTGTGGCTCAGGGTGATCCTGAACTCCCGAGCCCCCTGCCTCAGCCTCAGCCTCATGACTGCTTGTGAGATTACAGCCATCAGGGAAAGTTCTTTTTTGTTTTGTTGTATGCATGCAAGTGTTGCTGGTTTATTTCATGTGATGCTAGGGTATGAACCCAGACATGCATGCTTTTAGGATAAACTAAATCTCCCCTCTAACCCACCTCCCACCAACACAGGGGAATGTGTGGCACCATGACTCGTGACAGCTATAGTGTCATATTTGATCTCCATTTTAATCCTACGGGACAAATGTTGTTGTTAGGAAACTCGAGAATGTGAAGGTTACACGCAGGTTACACGCGGGTTCACAAATCACGCCACGAGATCGGTTCCACCTGGGAGGTTTATTAGGGGAAGGGGGGAGGAGGGAGCAGAGACAGAGAAAGGAAGAGAGAGAGAGAAGAGGAAGAAGAGAGAGAGGAGAAGAGAGGAAGAGGAAGAAGGGGGGGTTCCAGTTCTCTTATAGGGTGATCATGGGCATGCGCAGGTAATTCCAGGTGGTTAGGGTGTCTTCACAAATGCCTGATAACCAGTCTATCAGGTCCCTTGGGGCTGGCCATAGAAGTGCCTGCTTACTGATCCCAACAGTTGTTGTGGACTGGTTCTTATTATAAGGCATCCTTACATGTTCCTGTTTTAGTGACCACTTCAAGTAAACACAGACAAATCAAACTATTAAGTATGCAAACGGAGACTTGGGGAAACACACAGGAATGTTCTGCCTAACCTGAGGAAAGCTTTGTGAGTGTGGTGTCAGAGAGAGAAAATTAGGTGTTTTGATTATTGACCAGGCTTGCCTTTTGCAAAAGAGATGCAAATGCCAGCTAGTAGAAAAACAGGCTGTAGCATCTAAAGAAAGAGTGTATTAAGTGTGTTTGTGTTCATGTGTGGGTGGTTGTGGATGTGAGGCCCAGTATACCAATGCATGTATAGGGCCGATATCGGGTGCCTTCCTCAGTTACTCTCCATATATTTTTGAGACAGGGTCTTTCACTGAGCATTCCTGTTCTGCTAGACTGGCTGCACAGGAAGCTCCAGAGGTCTCCTTGTCTCTTCCTGTCACCAGCACTGAGGTTACAGATGTGTGTCACCATACTCAACTTTTTGTTGTTGTTGTTTTGCTTTGTTTTTCAAGATAGGGCTTCTCTGTGTAGCCCTAGCCATTATGGAACTCACTCTGTGGACCGGAATGACCTTGAATTTAGAGATTAACCTGCCTCTGCCTACCCCACACTGGGATTAAAGGTGTGTGCCACCACGTCCGGTCATACTTACTTTTTAAAAAAACGATTTATTTGTTGTATGTGTACATGAGTGTCTTTGTGTGTATGTGCATGTGAGTGAAGTGCCCATAGAGGCCAGAAGAGGGCATCAGATACCCTGGGCCTGGAGTTACAGGCAGTTGTGAGCTTCCTTGAGGATACTGGAAACTGAACCTAGGAATTCAATCTGGGGTCCTCTGGAAAAGCAGCCTCTTAACCTCTGAGCCGTCTGTCCAGCCCCTTGCACTAGCTTCTTTAGAGAACAGCAATTAAAATGCCAAGGGGTGGATTTCTGTCATGTGGAGAAATCCTATTGATTCTCACCCCCATGCCACATGCAGCTGAGTGTGTCAGGAAAGCATACTCAGGTGACTGGGAAGGGATGCAGATGTTTCCAGAACTTTCCTGGCAAGCCAGACTGTGAGCATTGGTTGTGATTGTACATTCCTCATGCTCCAATAAGCATTTGTATGCAAGCACGGATGTGCAACCCCGAATGCGTGTGTGCCGCTGTGTGTATTCCAGGAGGACATGGGAGTTCAAAGACATCAATCCATGACTTGAAGGTCACAAGAAAAGAGAAAGGGGGATGTCAACTGCTGGCTGGAAACCAGCAGCTGGCCTGGTAGACGCTCTCCATCAGGGAAAGCCTTCTGCCAAAATAATTGAGACTCTTGTAAAGATAACTTTCCCATGGAGCCAAAGAGAATGCTGGGCCGGGAGAGACAAAAGACACGCATCGTAATCTTGATGGTCATTCATAAAACACCCTTTGTCTATTCAGGGCGACTTCAGTGCTTGGCTCTGCGGGCCAAGGGAAAGAAAGGACAAGGAGGAATTTGTATCGAGTTACTCTTTCAGTGAACTGAGCTTTCTATGAAGGAACTGGAGCCAACTTCATTCAGAACTTTTGTTTTTAAAGCAAGGTTTGTTTTAAGTTAGAGACGCCAAATAGAGAATGATTTTGCCGAATGATTCCTGGAAACTTTTTTAACAATTGATTTTTTTTTTTTTTTTTTTAACGGAATTGAATCCAGGGATGAAGAGTTTTGTTTTTGTTTTTGTTTTTTAACGTTTTCTATTAGCATGTATTAAGAGCACAAATAATGGGTCTTAAGACATTTTCATATGTGTACATAGTAAATTCTGACCATATTCACCTCTCTTTCTTTCTCTGGTCCCTCCCACAGTCTTTCCAGTCTCCATTCTCTTCCAAGCTAGCAAACTACTCCCGCTCTGATTTCCTATCTTCTTTCTGTGTGTGTATGGGACCCAGTGAGTTTCACTAGGGTTTCCTAGAGGGACATGGGTGAGGGTTTGCTTGCGGAACTGTGGGTATGTTACCAATGGCAATGCCACTGAAGAAATGTCTGCTCCATGGATGCTTAGCTTTTCAGTAGGGATTACTTGTCTGGAAAAAAGGACATTAAACATCTGTCTACTCCAGTCAAGACCTGCCATCAGCCCACAAAAGCAAATCCATGAGGGGTGACCTACCGTTTGTATGTGCTGAGTTTTTAAAGTTTTAAAGCTTTTCCTGAGATTTTTTTTTTTTTCTTAAGGATGCCTTTGAGGACTGGAGGGATGGCCCTGTGGTTAAGAGCACTGAATGCTTTCGCCAGAGGACCTGGGTTCAATTCCCAGCACCCACATGGCAGCTCACAACTGTCTGGAACTCCATCATCTGACATGCTCACTCAGGCATACATACAGGCAGAACACCAGTGCATACAAAATAAATAAATGAATGAATAAATAAATAAAACGAAGGGTGCCTAAAGCTATCCATCGTCATACATAGTATGCATACAGACAGAACACCAATGCATACTAAACAAACAAACAAACAAATAAATAAATAAAATGAAGGAGGCCTAAAGCTATCCATCGGCAACTGGAATAGGGCCAGCTGCAAAGAGAAGGCTCCAGCGTTCCTCCGGAGGCCTCCCGCCCCTGTTGGCATGAGCGGTTAGAGTTATGATCAAATATTTATTGGCCGTGCTTCTGGCTGAGCTGTCTTAACAGAGGGAAAATAAAGCATGGAAGGAAGGATTGCTCATCAGGGCAGCATCCTCGACAGGGGAGGAACATCTGCTCTTTAATTACGCAGGGTGCTTTCCAAGTACTCCTCCCTCCCATTCCTCCGATGCCTGTGCTTCTTTCACAACTGCATTTTAGTCATGGTGTTTCCAGAGCTGCTCCACTCGGGAGGAAGCCCATAGCCAGTGAGTCAGATTTGTAACTCGTGAAAAGGATTACGTGTGTTAAAGAGCAGATGTCCTGGTACCGATAGTACAGAGGCAGTAGAGGAGGACACTCTCACACTCTCTGTGGCCATCCACCGTCCTTTGCTGTAATGAAACACCCCAAACCGCATAATTTATAAAGAATAGGTCTTTATTCTCCTCGGGAAGTTCAAGAACTGAGTGCCAGCACCTTGTCATGGCATAGCTTTGCAGAAGATGTGATGTGTATGTGTCAGTTCAGATCTACCTTCCTCTTATTAACCCACCAGTCCCCTCCTGGGGACCTCATTCAATCCTCAGTACCTCCCCAAAGCCCCAGCTTGATGGAATGAATGTGGAGCTCTGATTTCTGGCACCTGGCATCTGGGGAGATAGATGCAAGCTGTGGCATGCTGCTGTTATGGAATTCAACCTGCTGCTGCCTCCTCCCATCCATCAGTCCCCAGCCATTCATCCAAGTGTGGGTGCAGACAAGTCAGGGTCAGGGCTGGGGAGATGACTCCATAGGGAAAGCACTGGTGTGTGTAGCCCTGTACCTCTCTGTGGCTGTGATAAAACATCGATCAAAATACAGTCTGGAGAGATAAGGGGTTTGGCTTACAGATTATAACCATCATGGAGGGATGCTTCAAGGCAGAAGCCTACAGGCTGGAACTGAAGTAGAGAAAGCAGACACAGCTGCTTATTGGCTTGCTCTCCATGGTTCTCTACCACCGTTTCCTTCCTTCCTTCCTTCCTTCCTTCCTTCCTTCCTTCCTTCCTTC
>NW_026591598.1:20631588-20695860 GCF_907164565.1 Psammomys obesus | reverse complement strand
TTCCTTCCTTCCTTCCTTCCTTCCTTCCTTCCTTCCTTCCTTCCTTCCTTCCTTCCTTCCTTCTTCTTTTTCTTTCTCCTCTTCTCCTTCCTCCAAGACAGATTCTCACTGTGTAGCCCTGGCTGGTCTGAAACTCACCATGTAGACCTCAGTCTGCCTTCTTCTACAACCCAAAACTTTCTGCCCTGGGGTGGCACCACCCACAGTCTATTGAGCCACCTCAAAATAATCTTTAACAACAAAATGCCTTACAGACATGCCCACAGGCCAATTTGGGCATATCTAACTTCTACACACACAGCATAGCACATACATACCTACACACACATGCACACACACTCACATGCTAGGGCAGTGAAATCAAATAAGTTAAACTTTCTGTTCTAAGCATCCTGTTGCTTTCCCAACACCTTTTAGCGTATTGCTGACTCCATCTGTCACACGGCGGCACACGCCTTTAATCCCAGCGCTCAGGAGGCAAAGGCAGGTGAATCTCTTTGAGTTCAAGGCCAACTTGGTCTACATAGTGAGTTCCAGGACAGCCAGGGATATGTAGAGTGGCCCTGTCAAAAAAAAAAAGTTGAAATGAATCTATGAGGTCAGTGATCTCAATTCTCCAAGTGAGCAGCAATCTCAATTACACAGATATGTAGATTTGCTTTGTTGTTGTAGTCTTAAATTTTATTACATTTTATTTGTTCATGGGGGGGGGCATATGCGCCATGGCACACATGTGACCATCAAAGGACAAAGAGGACAGCTTTGCAAAACTTGTTTTTCTCTTTCCACCACGTAGGACTTGGGTTTGATCTTCGATTATCAGGCTTGGTAGCAAGCATCTTTACCTTCTCAGCCATCTTGCCAGCCCTATGTTTTTTGTTTGTTTTTGACTGATTAATTAATGTCTGGTGCTGGGAATTAAGACCAGCGCCTTGGGCCTGTGAAGCATGTGTTCCGCAGGCATGTCTCTCTAGGCCATCTAGCTGGCATCTTTACCATGTGTTTCTGTTTTCCTGCTTCTCAGTGGAAACATCCAGGCCATGCTGTGTGTCATAGGTACCACAAGGTTAGTGGGGTTGGCCCTGGTACTGTGTCAGAGAGGACCGTACTGTGCACAGTGTAAGGAACAAAACTATGACTATAGGTGGCCAATTAGTGTCTCTGATATCGTTTGCATACCGCATCCCTGACTGGTCTCTTTCTTCAGGGCCCCTAGGCCGGATAGAAGATGATATCGTCACCCCAGGCACAGGAGCTGGCCTGATGACCCCAGGTCTAGAAGACAGAACCACAGGTGCTGTTGATGGGCTGAATGAACCTACTGGCAAGGTGAGTGTCCAGGGAGAAGAGGAAGTGGCTCCAAAGGCAGGCTATCACATGCCAGGGTGTTAATGTTTATGTATTAAATCAGCCACACAAAGAAATCGTGGTGTGGCTCATGACAAAAGTTGCATCCAAGTCTCGTCGGGTGACAAGAGGGCTGGTGGAGTGAGCATAGACATTTTGAGAACGATAGACCACATCTTCACAAAGTAGTAAGAAACCCGCTCAGTATCTGCAAGCCTGAGTTGAGGCCAGAAGGCAGAAGCTGGCAGATCTCTGTTAATATGGGTTAGCCTGGTCTCCATAGTGAGTTCCAGGACAGCCAGAGCTACATAGTGATAGTCTGCAAATAAATAAATATATAAACGAACAAACTAACTAACTAATGAGAACTGGATTCAGGGAGCTTTGGTAGTGTCCGGCGAGTGGGGAAAGGTTCATCCAGAGAGGGCGGAGAAGCCCCAAGTCAGTTCCTACACACCCTCACCCTGTGTATCTATTCATCCAGCTTACTTGGTCCATCCTCAGTGATGAACAGTGAAAACGTTAAAGAGTGAGCGTGGGCTGGGGAAACGGCTCAGTCAGTAGCAAGCACGTCTTGTAAGGATGAGTTCAATCCCCAGAACCCACATAAAAGCCAGATGGGATGGTACGTGCTTGTAACCCTAACTCTAGATAGGCAGAGAAAGGTGGATCCCTGGGGCTTGCTGGCCAGCTAGCCGAGCCTTCTTGGCAAGCCCCCAGGCCAGCGAGAGACCTACATCACCACACAGATTCACATATGTCTACCCCCACCCTTACATACATTTCTACATAAAGCTAGAACCACTTCCTTGAGATTTTTCTTAAAATTTAAGATTCATTTCTAGATTGAAACCGATTTTATTCGCATCTCCACTCTTTTATGTTTTGTTTTGAGACAGGGTTTCTCTGTGTAGCCTTGGCTGTCCTGGACTCACTCTGTAGACCAGGCTGGCCTTGAACTCACAGAGATCCACCTGCCTCTGCCTCCCTGAGTGCTGGAATTACAGGCGTGTCCCACTGAGTGGGATCTTCTATCCCCACTCTTTGTTGTGGTGGTGGTTCCATCTGGAGTTGATACGGATGTGTTTTTTGAATGTATGCTACCTTAAACTCTTTCCTCGGGGAGCCAGGCACAGTTCAAGACTTCAGGGTTTGTTTTCTCTTTTGCTCACTTGTAACAGGTACCAACACACACACAAAGTAGAACAAAGCCTTCCATTGAGGGACTGCCAACCCTAGGAACCTCAGACCATGACCATGAAGAGCATGAGCGTACAACCACGGCCAAAGTGGTGACTGGCCACTCTACGGAGAAGAAGACAAGTCACCCCAACAGAGGTGGGTCCGGTTTTATATAGTCCACTTTTTACCACTGTCCCCAATATTTAACACATGGACGCAGCTTGGTGTTCACGTACAGATGAATGAATAAAGCAAATGACGTATACACACCGTTGACCATTCCTTAGCTTTAAAAGAGAAAGAAACGCGGACATGTGCCACGACATACGTGAGGTGAGTTCAGCCAGACACTAGGGATGGTAGCGTGTAAGTCTACTTGTACAAAGCTCCTAGAAGTGCTGAAATCAGCGGAGGTGGACAGCAGAATGGTGGCTCCCAGGAGCTAAGGGAGGGATGAATGAAGAGTTAGTGTTTAGTATGTTTAATTTTTACACAATGGCAAGGGTCCATGTTTTGAGAATGAAGCTCAATGATAGAATGCTTGGATGGCATGGCCAAGGCCCTTGGTTTGAGCCCTGCCATACAAAAAAAAGAGTTCAGAAAATGGATGGAGGTGAGGGTTGTACCTAAGTGTACTTCTCCCACGGAGCCGCGCATGGTAGTACACTCCTTTAATCCTGGCAATCAGGAGGCAGAGGCAGGTGGATCTCTGCGAATTTGAGGGCAGCCTGTCTGCAGAGCGAGTTCTAGACAAGCCAGAGCTACATAGTGATGTCCTACGTCAAAACAAAACACAAAATCATAATTAATGCCATGATTTTCTTGCCATTTACATTTTGCACCTACTGTTTCCATCAAGTGGTGTGGGATTCTTGTTTGTTTATATGGTTGGTTGGGTGGGTATTTGGGGCTGCTTTGGTTCTAATCCAGCACCTTCCTCACTGCTAGACAAGTGCTCTGCCGCTCAGCTCCACCCTGTAAAGTGCTTTGAAGCGAATAAAAAGCTTGCTACAAGCTGTGAAGAGAGCATGAACACTAAATACCAGGCAGAACCAAGTCAGACTCAGCAAGGAGAAAGGAAGGAGTGTTAGAGCACACTGTAGAGAATTCCTCATTTCTAGTGTGATTCAGCAGCCAATTTGCAGAAAACACAGCCTTCTCTATTCATTGAACATTGCTGCTGTCATGCCAGCTATTGAGCACTGGAGAGATGGCTCATTGCTGCTCTTTGCAGAGAGGACCTGGCTCCTAGCAACCCCAATCAGTAACTGCCGTTGCAGGAGATCTGATACCCTCTTCTGGCAACCGCAGCCACATAGTGCACATAAATTTACATCAACTCAGGCACACACACTATAAATAAGTCTTGAAAAAAAAAGAAGAAGAAGAAAGGAGCATGGTGGTACACACCTGTAATCTTAGCACTGGGAGAAGGAATCCCAAGTGCCCGAGTGCAGAGTGGGTGGATTGTGATGATGCTAGACTGAAAGGCAAATGGAAAATCTTAAGTAGCAAGGGGGTTGGAAGTCACAGGGGGCCAGTTCTCATTCAGCTCAGCAGGGCAGGCTGCTTCTCCGTGAAGTACCGATCTGACCACCGAAGAAGAGAGGAGTAGACAGTAGGAGGTGACTCACGGCTCAGGTCACCTCTTCCCAAATTAGAAGCCTGCTCTAACACTCTCAGATGGCCTTGCATTCTGTGTTCTCCGGCATCTTGATTAAAAGGTGAAGTAGCCACGCCTGGATTCTTTTGCTATCTCCGAGTCTCAGTGTCCTTGACTTAAGACAAAAGCTAGCGGGTACAAAAGCACAGAAAGCCTGTGGGTGTAGAGCAACAGCCAATTGATGGTAATAGGTACAAAGGCAGCAGTCTGTCAGAGCTGGCTTCTAAACCCTCTGTTCGGGCTGTTGAGGAAATTACCCTCTTTACATATGTTTTGTGGCATTCTACTTAAGGTAAATTTCTCTGCCAACTGTTGAGTTCTCATCATTAAATCCTAACAATTCTCTATCATCACATTTTCTCTTTCCAGATAACCCAGCTGATGAAACACAGACAACAGATAAGAAAGGTAAATGAGATTTTGGAATTCCTTTGGGGGATAAAAAGAATCTTTATTTGAATCTTATTATTACTTTTTTTTTTTTTTTTTTAAGAATTCCATTCTTTCTTGGATCTTAGTCAAACAAGAACAGAATAGAACATTTCCAAAATGAAATGGTGTCCTTCTCCCTCTCTTCCTTCTCACTTCCTTCCTACTTCCCTTCCTTTCTCCTCCCTTTCTTCCATCACTTTGTGAAGTACTGGGAATTGAACCCCGGGCCTTATGCATGATCAGTCAATGTTCAACCACTAAGCAACATCCCCAGCCCACTTTTAAGTTTTTATTAGTGAGACAGTCTCACTAAGTTTGCCCAGGCTGACAGACAACTCTATAGCCCAGAATGACACTGAACTTGCAGTCCCCCTGACTGCACGGGGAGCTAGGATTATGGGCTTGCTCTAGCGAGCCCAACACCTTCTTTTTTTCTTGTCGTCTTTTTTTGTTTTGTTTTTGTTGTTGTTTGGTTGCTTTTGTTTGGTGTTTGGTTTTTTTGAGGCAGGGTTTCTCTGTGTGTAGCCTTGGATCTCCTGGAACTGTCTCTGTAGACTAGGCTGACCTTGAACTCAGAGATCCGCCTGCCTTTACCTCCCAATTGTTGGAGTTAAAGGCATGGGCTGCCACCACCAAGCGTACTTACACTTTTCTAATTGTTAAGAGAGAAAAGGAAATTCTGTATATTTGAAAAGAAATAGGACCGGGGGCATAGTTCAGTTGTAAAGCACTTGGCTAATGTGGGACCCCAGGACTGCATAAATCTGTGTGTGTGTGTGTGTGTATACACACACTCTCTCTGCTCTCTCACTCTTCCTCTCTCCCTCTCTGTCTCTCTCTCTCACACACACACACACAACATACATGGTGTATTTACTTAATGACAACTGTGGAGAATAACAGCATAGCATAGTGCATGAATAAGCTGCATTCTTGGTCTTCGTTGTTGTGGAAATAATTTGAGGTTTTTCCCACTTAAATAATGTTGGTGATAGGTTTGTCGTGCATAGCCTTTATTGTGTTGAAATATGTTCCTTCTATTCTGAGTTTTCTCGGGCCTTTGTCATTCGCTAGCCATAAAGAAGGCTGCCCATCAGTGGTAAGCCAGTGTGTTATGTCTGATAAATCTAGAGACTCAGAAACCTCTTGATTCACAAAATGGGATAGAGCAAGGCTGGGGCTTGAGTTTGGTGGCACAATGCCTGATTAACGTGTTCAAGGCCTGGGTTTGCTTTCTGGCACCAAGAGAAATGGCCCACTGCTTGCACACTTGACTCCGCTGGACTTGGGACTAGCAGGGACCACCCTCTGCTGAGAACAGCAGGGCAGTGCTGTTGCTTGCTCGTGACACCTGGCTGAGTGGCTCTGGTTCTTCCTGGGATTCACGCTTCTTTCCTATTCCATTCAGAAGGATTGGCTGTGGTGACCCTGGTTGGAATCATAGTTGGCGTCTTGTTAGCCATCGGCTTCGTTGGCGGGATCATCATTGTGGTTATGAGGAAGATTTCTGGAAGGTTCTCGTAAGTGACCGCTTATTCCCGTGTGATCTTTAAGCATAGGCAGTCCTGCCACCACTCAGACCCTCTACCTGTACAGAAACCTCTGAGCAAGGACCTGGAGAAGCCCATGGCCTCCACAGGCACAGCCTCTGATGCTTTCCTGGGACACGTGTCCGCTTTAGAAGTTTCGAAAACCACAAGACTGACTTCCTTTGAGGTCTGAGCAGATTTGATCTCTAGTCTTGATTTTCCAACTACTCAAACTTGAAAGAAACTCCAAGTTTTAACTTGTTTCCTGATCTCCTTGCTCCCTCCGCCATCAAAGGCAGACAAGCTGGGGAAAAAGCGCCTGCCCCAGGACCAAGCCCTCCTTGTGATGAGGAATTGCACTGTGTGTGGGGGGGGGAGGGTTGTCATCTTTTGCATTTAGATCCCTTCCCCACACCTGTCCCCCACACCCTACCACCGCATAGGTCATCATTATCAAAATGTTCCGACCCACGACCACAAGAAAACCAGAGAAATGTGCTGGGTGGGGAGGGGATGAGTCGTAGGACCGAGCGGCGCATTGGCATTGTCTGGGGCCCTGACCCTGGCTACCTAAGGGTTAGGTGTGGAGGGGATTACGTGGGGAAGAAGGGCGCAGAGTCTGGGACTGAAACCACAGAAAAGGGCAATAGGATCAATGACTATGGGGCATGGAGTGGCTGGTCCCAACAACAGTTAGAAGAAGTAATCATTCTCTTTATTTTCACAGGCCCTAAATTGCTGAACAGATCAGGTTGTTCTCCCAGCGTATCTGAAAATAAGAGAGCTTCCAGCTTCCCCTGTTCCCATCCTCTCTGCTTGTGGAGGAAGATGACCCATGAATGCCCACCCAACTCACAGCCATGGCGACTCCTTCACTCGCAGGCAGTACCAAAGGAAAGATACACGCCAAGCCATGGCCCCTCAAAGCATCTGCCTTTGGAAAACAACTTTTTTTTAACATAAATTTTATAATCAGGGCTGCAGGGATGGCTCAAAGGTTAAGAACACTCACTGGCTGTTCTTCCAAAGGTCCTGAGTTCAATTTCCAGCAGCCATATGGCTCACAACCATCTAGAATAAGATCTGGTGCCCTCTGCTAGTGTGCAGGCAGAATGCTGTATAAATAACAAATGAAAGTTTTTTTGTTTTTTGTTTTTGTTTTTTCAATCTGATTCAAAAGACAACGTGCATAGAAAATGGAGCAAAACCAAGACTGCGTCACCAGTTGGCCTTAGCAACTGTAGCCATGGCTTCTTCCTGGCCATTCCCTATTACTGTTAAGAGGCAAAAGAATCTGGAAATGTTTATTGAATCTGTGGAGTCCTTGGATCCAATGTTACCTCAAAGAGGCCTTTTTGCAGTCGCTGACCTGTTGCTACATGCACATTCCAGCCTAGTAGGGTCTGTTTTCAGGTGTGTCAGAATCATGGCTTTGAAAGTGTAAACTTAAAATCAGGCATGACAGTCAGCCCCTTAAGGAGTTTGGCTGGACCGTTTCAGAAGCATCCACTGCGGATTCATGTCCGTGAAGATATATAATGCTTTTTACAAATCTCCAAACCATCTCTAAGCCACTGATGACTTGATGACCCAGAGGTGTGTCTCGTCAGTTCCTGTTGGGTGATGGAAAGCCCAAGTTAAGGAGCCACATCCTCACCTCCCTGAGACCACCCTTCAGGACAGCTGCTGCTTTCTGGCTTGTGGAGGTCTCATCCCAGATGCTGAGACAGATGTTGGATGTCACAGGATGCCAGACACTCAGCAGCTGTAGAGCCAAGAATGGAACTCTGCCCTTTAAGCTGAAGTGCGTCCTGTGCGTGCTTTGGTATAGGAAATAAGACCGACCAGTTTTGGACACCAGCCTTCTGCCTCTGGGGAAGGACAGGACAAACAAAAATCTTGTATAATCTTCGTTGCTTTCATATGGCTGGGTGTAAATGTCTGATAAAAGGTTAAAATAAAAGATACTTCCAGTCTTTATGACACGCTGTCTTTCCATGGGGACTCAGTGCTGCTGGGACAGAGCTGTGGTGTCTTGGTCACCTGTGTTGGGAGTCAGTACCTTTTCAACTAAAACATGACTGTGTACAAGCATGAGTCCAGCCTTTGACTGGATACTTCCATCGACTTTGTATGTCATTTCTGCTAAGATTATAACTGTTTGTTTGTCTTGTTTTAGTTTTTCAAGACAGGGTTTCTCTGTGTAGCCCGGGCTGTCCTGGAAGTTGCTTTTGTAGACCAGGCTGGCCTCAGACTCAGATCTGCTTGCCTTATGCCTCCTGAGTGCTAGAACTAAAGCGTGAACCACCATGTCTGGCTAGCTGCCTGTTGACTTAATGGAGAGAGAGGTATCCATGGTCACAGGAAGTTCATCCCAAGGAAGAAAGTGCAACCACAGTTTGCACCAGTGTCTCTCTGCTAAAGAAGAGAAGCCAAGGAAAGAAACAGCATGAAAACTAGGTGGCATCTTAGGCCTTTTACCCACTCTGGTCTCAGGGTTAGCAAGGTCTTGCCTGGTCCTTTATGTCTCTGCACTGTGAGGAGAAGCTCTGTGATGGAGCAATTTTATCTGGCCCTTGACACTCAAGGCCTCCCCTTAGGGAGGAACCTGATTTGGGGTCTAGAGCTTAGCTCAAGAGCAGGAGTTGACAGAAGGGAGGGGCCCATAGGCCTGGGCAGCAATGAACCCACTTCCATCCAGAACTCACTTCTCAGTCGTTCCCCCTACATGGAGACTGCACTAGTCAGGGGCTGGTCCTCTTTGTCATCTGTCCCCCCACACCCTACTACCCTGCTGAGATTCTGTTGTTGCACTGTTGGCCTTCTGCAAGCCCATGCTCATTTGGAAGGGTTGAGTGCTAGCCATATTTACCACCTGCCTCTTTCAAAATAAATAAAGATTGAGGCTGTTGAGACGGCTCATTGTGGAAAAGCACATTCTACACAAGCCAGGGGACATGAGTTTGGACCCTGGAACCCAGGGGAAAAGGAGAGAATGGATTTCTCCTATATCCACTCATGCTCACATATGCACAATAATGAAAATTTAAATCAATAAAAGATAAAGATATACAGATAGGATATCCCTTATATCTGAAATGCCTAGGACCCTAAGCATTCAGGCTTTGGGGGGTATTGTTTTAAGGTAAATTTCAAAAGGAGACAAAAAGAAAAAACTGAACCCTGGGACCCCTATAGAGACTGGTACCCCAACCAAGGACCATGCATGGAGAAGACCTAAAACCATGGCTCAGATGTAGCCCATAGACTCGGTATCCAAGTGGAGTCTCTAGTAAGGGGAACAGGAGTTGTTTCTGGCATGAACTCAGTGACAGGCTCTCTGATCACCTCCCCACCGGGGAGGGGGGGGGGTGCAGCCTTGCCAAGCCACAGAGGAAAACAATGCAGACATTCCTGATGAGATCTGATAGGTTAGGGTCAAATAGAAGGGGAGGAAGACCTCCCCTATCAGTGGACTAGGGGAGGGGCATAGGGAGAGAAGAGGGAGGAAGGGTGGGATTGGGAGAAAATGAGAGAGGAGGCCACAGCCAGGATACAAATTGAATAAATTGTAATAAGTGATAATAAAAAATTTTAATTTATTTATTAAAACTCTATCTTTTAAACAAATTTTTAAATTTTATTTTATATACATTAGTGGTTTTGCCTGCAAATATGTGTGAGGGTCTAGATCTGGAGTTTCAGACAGTTATAAGCTGCCATGTGGGTGCTAGGAATTGAACCCACGTCCTCTGGAAAGCAGCCAATGCTCTTAACTTCTGAGCCATCTCTCCAAGCACCCTAAAACTTATTATTATTTGTGTGTGTGTGTGAGAGAGAGAGCTTTGCCTGCATTTGTGTCTACCCCACATGTGTGCTTGGTGTCTGGAGGCCAGAAGAGGGCATAAGATTCCCCCTAAAACGAGTTACAATTGGTTGTGAGCCACCATATTGGTGTGTTGGGGAATTGAACCCAGGTGTTCTGGAAGAGCTGAGCCATCTCTTGAGATAGATTCTTATCTCGTGACCTAGGCTACCCTTGAAATCACAATCCCTGTACCTCAGCATCCCTGGCTCAGATTCTAGGCACTGTATGTACCTGGCAACAAACATTAGGGCATGGAATATTTTCATAGTCCCCTGTTAAACATCCCTAATCTAAAACTCTTGAGACCAATGGCACTCCAAAAATGTTCAACTTGTCCTCATGTTTTATTTAGTTGGGGCTGTTGAATTTGCTGGACATCAAGAATTCTGGGTGGCTCGTTCCCTAGATTTTGGCCCATCCATTGCTTTTTTTTTTTTTTCCTAGATGCAACCCTCAGACAGGGACAGACCATTTAACCTCTGGGACTCGTTTGTAACTACTTCCAGAGACTGCAGAAAGCCTCTGTTGTCTAACAGAAGACCAGTCACACCTCCTAGTCTCATAGCCCCAAAGGGGGAAGTGCCCCCTTCATTCAGTGCACATCTTTCTTCCATTATAAACACTCCCGGGGGGATGCTAGAAAGCACAGCAACAGGCTGCCAAGGGTGTGGGTTGTTTATGGAAATGGCTTTGACTACTCCTTCAGCCCAGACATCTGGGATGGTGGCAGCAATGAAGTTTACCGTTATTGCTGTATTAAGACCTTGTTTGGCTGGACTCCCTGAACTAAGAAAGCAGAGGAACATGAGTTTGAGGCCAGGCAGGGCTTTATACTGACACCCTGGATCAACTGCCCCTCTTGGCTCTCTTGCTTCCTACTCCATATGTCCTGTGTTCACTTTTGTCCTTGCCAGCAGATTTCCGGTTCACAGAGTTGATGTACTCTCAAGGAGGGCAGTCTCCAGCAGAGCAGGTGTCTGCTTCCCGGCAGTACCTTCGGCTCCTGAAGCAGTGGGTAGCACGTGGCTAGTGGACAGTCCTCTCAGCTTTTGCAAGTATAACACCCCTCTTCCTCGTTAGACCTTCAAGTCGAAGCTCATTATGATGACTGGAAAGTTCAATGTTCTTGTCCACCGCTAGTCTGAGCTGCCCTATCCCAGTGATACCTTCCCAGGATGGTTTCTCCAGACACACTACTGCCATATTCCAAAACGGCTCCAGTGGTTATAAAGTAGCTGAGCGAAGAGGTTTCTATATGAAATCATGTTACCAGTATCACATCCACCCATGCAACATACTGGAGTGAGTTGTATGCTTCTATATCTAGGTCTGGCCTGGTTTCCAGGTTCTTACGCTTTCAATATGGAGGATACTGCTATTTTTGTGTCCTTGAGGTAGAGTCTGTGTAGTCCCAGCTGTCCTGGCTGGCCTTGAACTCAGAGCTCCATCTACCTTTGACTTTTAAAGATTTTGTTTTTATTTGTGCGTATGTACCTGTGAGCGCAAATGTCTATGGAGGCCAGAAGTTACAGAATCTCTTATAACTAAAGTTACAATCAGTCATAAGTTGTCTAGCGTGGGCTGTTGGGAACCCAACTTAGGTCCTCTGCAAGAGCAGAGAGTTCTCTAACCACTGAGCCATTGCTTTAGCCATTTTTGTTTGTTTGTTTGTTTGTTTTAAAGACAGGGTCCCCCAGGCTGTCATCAAAGTCTCCACATAGCCAAAGATGACCTAGAACTTTTTGTTTCTCCTGTCTTCACCTTCTGCGCATTGGAATCAGAGTTGTGCACTACCATGCCTGCTGGGGATCAAACGCAGGAACTTTAAAAACCATTCTAGGCAAGTACCCTACCAAGTGAGGCACATCCCTAGCTCCGCTGTTAATTATGGGTGTTGTTTAAGATCAGCCCCCTCCCCATTAGCTTCTCCGGCCTGCATACTTCCTTCAGGCAATAGACATCAGGAAACCTGGGCTTTGATTACGAACTACTTAGGGCCCATAGGAAACACAGAGCAATGGCGAGGCTCTGTCGTACCTTATCCATCTCAAAGCAAACTGCAACAAACTCTGTGTAATCCTGTGTGTTCTTCCCTGGGCACCTTCTCACAGCAAAGCTGCCCTAAATTGGGGACCATCCCCCTAAATTGCATACATGTCACCTTGAACCATGCACATTTCTCTATTTTTGCTACACATATGTGCAGCCACAGTTGAGGTATGATGGTATGCCTTGGAGATAGTTCGGTGGCAGAGAAAACACCTGTGCAATGTGTGAGGCCTGGGGCTCCACCCCCAGACATGGGATCTTTCTCTTGCTTCCTCCAGCCAGTCTGTCTGTGTACCTCATCTTTGCTGAGCCACACAACCCAGACGCATCCCTGTGTGTGGAGAATTAGGTCATGGCTATACTGCCATTCATCATTTCCTCCCCCGTTAGTGGGCGTCTAGGCCGTTCCTACGTTTTTTAATCGAAAGGTGACACCCATAATTAATGAAATTATATGTTTTCCAGAGAACAGAATTTGTACCCCACCAAGAAATAAAGGTACGTTTGTTTAGTATTATTGTTTTAGATTTTATTTTTAAATATGTGCGTGTCTGTGAATGTGTGCTCAGGTGCCTGCAGAAACAGGAACAGAGTGTTAGATGCCCTGGAGCTGGAGTCGCAGGTGGCTGTGAGCTGCCCACCTAGGTGTCAGGAACTAAACTCAGGTCCTCTGTAAGAGCAGGAAGTGCTCTTAACTGCTGTTTCTCTGGCACCCGACACCCAACTTTTTTTTTTTTCTATTTAAATATTTAACATCTTTCTTATAACCTTGTTCGTAAGGTCTGAATTAATTGCATTTTCACAACCAATAACTTCATAATGATCCTTTTCCCCCTCTCTATTTCTCTTTAGATGAGAGTATCTGTGTGGCTTCATTTCTATATAAAAGTATTTGGACAAAGCATGCTTATTATTTCTTTTCAAAATGATAGAAATGTCTCATCTACATTCTATAAAAGTTTATTTGGAGCTGGTAAGTTAATATAAATACAACTTAGTGAAATTGAAGGACTGCTTTTGCTTTTAAAGTATAGGATAATTTATCAAAAAATGGGAGAAATTTTCTTTGGTTTTCATTTGATTTCAGTAGCTGAAGTGCCTATTTAACATATCAAAGAGAACCTGGCCTCTGGATTCTCCCAGCATCCCTCAGTCCCTACCTGTTACAAGGCATGGCTGGCATACCAGGTCCTTATTCTGAACTTTCCAGCCCAGGGGCTGGGCTTCCTTTTCCCCCAGAGGCTCTTCACTATATAATCCAGACATTCTGGGTCTCTCTCTCTCCCTCCCTCTCTGTCTCCCTCTTTTTCTCCCTCCCTTCTTTCTCCCTCCCCCTCTCTCTCCCTCCTCCTCTCTCTCCTTCCCTCTCTCTCTCTCTCCTTCTCTCCCTCCCCTTCTCTCTCCTTCTCTCTCTCTCTCTCTCTCTCTCTCTCTCTCTCTCTCTCTCTCTCCCCCCCCCCCGTGTATGTGAATTTGTGTAGTGTATATGCACATGCTTGGGGTATGTGTCGGGTGGGGGGGGTTATGGGCATCTGTGCCAGGCATGGGAAACCTTCTTCTAGTTGGTGGTCAGGGCAGTTCAAGAGACTCCCAAAACAATACAGGATATTGACAATACTCTTGATTTAATTTAAAAAGACCCTATTGTTAAAGGCACCACACACTACAGACAGGGGACAGGGGGGAATCCAGTTGGAACTGATCTGGAGTCTCCTTTCTGAGGACTAGCTCTCAGGGAACCAGAAAGTGTCATGCAAGTTGCCAGGGAGAAGAGCAGACAGTCCCACCCAGGTGTAAAGCCCTACAAATCACAGCAACGACTGGCCCAGCACCATCTACAATGGCGCAGTAGTGGCACCTGTGTTTTGGGTGTAACAAACCTGTGTCTAGTTAGACTTAAGGCCCGCACTATGAGAGCAACCTCATGCCTGGTACTGCAAACCTAACCAACTACCCATGGCTACAGAGGTCATAGACACAGATAAAATCTCCCCCCAGGGATAATTCCCCTGACAGGCTCTATAATCCCATATGGTCAACCCTAAATAAAGTTCATACATGCAACACTAAATGGACTCTCTAGGTTGTGTGTATAAATGTAACAAGAATTATTATGGGGTCACGAACCTGAAAGGTGAGGCATAGGAGTTGGGGAAGGGAGAGAGGCAAGTAGAAATGATGTAAATACAGTCCTCACCTATGACATTAAAAAAAAAAAAAAGGCATAGAAGTGATGTAATGCCAGTGATGGGGGGAGAAGGAGAGGGTGGGGGAAGACTAAAGATGCCCCGGCTGGCTCCAGATTCATCTCCGGCCATGCCAGGAAAGAAGGAAAGCCACCACAAGCTAACCTTAGCCTGGAGCCACCAGAAGCTGGAGGAGGCTGGACTACTTCCCCAGAGCCCCCGCTGGGCCTGCTCTTGATGGCAGGTGTGAATCTTCCGGATATGGGAGAGAATAAACCCTGTTGTTTCCATGCACCCAGTCTGTCACCAGCTGTCCCAGCTGCCCTGGGAAGTCACCGCCCCTGTGAGTAACCCACCTCAAGGGAGGAAGCTCCTCGATCCTGCGCAGCCCATCTCTGATGGAAAGCAACCCTAACCTCTTCACCTCCGACCCTGAGCCATTCACCTGATGCTTCCACACAATGGGCTGGCCAGCACTGCGCTTCCTTTGTGACCAACAGATGTTACTAAACCTTACCGACTGTCGTTCCAATTTATTGTCAATGGTTAAGGGATCCATGTTGAAAGACATATGGCCTAGAACAATAGGCGTAGCCAACCCTGGAATGGATAGTGAACTTCAAGGGCAGACCAAACTGCACCAGCTTCTGTACTTGTCAAGGTCACCAATCTTAAAACCCTCCCGCTCAAAGCTTAATTTGCATGTATGATTCAAGCTATGAAACATTCTGATGTAAATAAAATCCCAGCTTCTACTCAGTGATCACTCAACACAGACTGCCTGAGTATCTGCTGTCATGAGTCCTGTGCCAAAGGAGTTAATGATGAGATGACATCATTGTTGGTTTTTTGTTTGTTTTGCTTTTAGAGACAGGGTTTTTCTGTGTAACGGACCTGGCTGTCCTGGGCTTACTCTGTAGACCAGGCTGGCCTCGAACTCATAGAGATCCACCTGCCTCTGCCTCCTGGGATTAAAGGAGAGCGACACCATGCCCTTCACCCTTCGAGATGGCCTCATTCTAATCAAAGTGTGTGGGACCCGTTGTCGTTCAGGTGTGTGGCTAACAGGGCAAGTTTCTCAGGTCTGAGGGCATTCTTCATTCACAAAGCCCTGAGCAGATTAATTTGTGAAAGCCTTTGCTGTCTGCCCTCAGGCTGCAGAACATACAGTTCAAGGTAGATAAACATCCCGACAAGCAGACAGATGGGGATTCTAGCTTTATTCCAAACAAAGTGCTACTGGCAAGACCCGCTTTCCTCCTGACTGGACACACATGTCCAAGGTCAGCCCAGGACAAGACTCAGTATGCACGAAACTGCAGGCCTACACTCTTCTCTATCTAAGCTGACCAATCCAAAGTAAGAGGAGGGAACTCCCATCATACCAAAAGACACTTAAAAGAAGCAAGCCCTCCAGAGCAATGGCTCTCCACCTTCCTAATGCTTCCACCTTGTAATACAGTTCCTCATGCTGTGGTGACCCCAGCCATAGAACCATTTTCATTGCTACTTCATAACTGCAATTTTGCTACTGTTATGAATTGTAATGTAAATATCGGATATGTAGGGTATTTACTGACCCCGGTGTGGATCATGACCCAGAGGTTGAGAAGTGCTGCTCCAGGAGGACTTGGCTTTGGGTTCTGAATCACTTCTGAATCACAGACTCCTCCTGTGGGGAGTCTGTCCCTAAGGGTGAGTGTGCAAGAGTGCTTCTCCATTTTTAAGTGTGTTGCCTTCTGTGCTTAAGGATCTTCCTGCCTTTTTATCCCTTGAAGGGACAGAAAGAACAAAGCTGAACAAGAGGCATGGACAGGAAAACAGCAATCGCCTGCGAAGGTGGCTCTGGAGAAACCAACAAGACCCTGCTGCCTTCCTCTCCTCCTGTCTGCTCTCCCCTCTGTTCTCAGGCTCCTGTTACTGCCTGTTGCCAGGAGCCTACCCTCACTAGGCTTCCAATGGATTCCTCTAGGGGGAGAGCAAGCAGAGAGAGCATGGAGTGCATGTGGGCAGATAGGGTGCTGTTTGTGTGCAGCGCATTTCCTGTCTGTAACATGAAAATACTGTCAGAGTCCTGCTTGGGAGACTACACCTGGAACAAGGAGACATAGACAGCACAGTGTAAGTCCATAGGCTGCAGCCATCAGCCAGGGTAAATCCGTAGACTGCAGCCGGCAGGGCTTCTACCCGCTTGACCTGATGAGATCTGAACCCAGGCGCCTGGGCTCCTTGCGTCTGGCTCTGCCGCCTCCTCAAAGTCCTCTCCCCAGCCACCTCCTGAGGCCCTGAAGCAGCAACACACCCTGCTTCGCCTCAGTCACTGTCATTAACCTCTTTCTCCAAAGAGGTTACATGCTGAATAGCCTAAAACAACAGCTCCCCAGGCCACTGGTCTGAACCCGGCAGGGCTGCTGTCTCGTGGGGGCCAGGGGAGACTCCTGCCTCCATCAGTGCCTGGCTGTTGCTGTGTTTCTGGGGCTGCGTCACAGTCTGCCCTAAATTGATCTTTTCCGCTCCCTGTGTGCGTGCCCCGTATGTATATGTCCCCCGACTTTCTCTACATTGCTTTTCTTGGAGTATGGGTGCCTGCACTTAGGGCCAACTCAGATAACCCAGGCTAAGCTTTTCCTCTTGAGAGCCTTAATTTGGAGCTGCAGAGATGACTCAGTGGGTCAGTGCTTGTCTTGAGGTAGTGAGGGCCTGACTTCCATTCCAAGAACTCAGGTCAAAAGCTGGGCACCATGTAGTTGTTTATAATCTGAGCTGTGAGACCTGGGTCTCACAGCTCAGGAGTTTAAGATCCCGCCCTTCCCAGAAACTCCCCCAGACCAAGACTAGTTGCAAAAGCAAGAGGTTTATTAACCATTCCACAATGGGGTCACCCCTGCCGGTCAGCAAAGAGTGGCATCCGGAGACAAAGGCCTTTAGGTTTTTAAAAGAAAAATTTCGGGAGATTTGAAGTTGCAGTCTTGGCAATTTAGGATTGGATGAGGAAGCTATAAAGTAAGATAATTGGTTAGTCTTAGGTGCTCAAGCTTGGCCAGTCCTGCCAAGTGTGGATGCAGCTGCAGTTTAAGGTGGGGGTGGTTAGCTCATCCTTGAAGATTAGGGGCTGCGGACTTTTGGCTGTAGGTCAAAAGCTACTCAGAACAAGTCTGGGTTCGTTGCTAAGAAATGCTATCTCAAAGACAAGGGTCTGGTCCTTTTTTTTTGGCTGAGTGAAGGTCATTGCTTGCTTGCCTTTTTTTATATCTGTCCTCACAGATAGGGTCACATTCCTCCATTCTCTGGAAAGGTACTAAGAGGCTTTAGCTTAACCTGAACCTAAAACTCAAAGCTATAGGCTTTAGAAGACATACAGGTTACAAAGTTAGTCTAACTTTTTCAGAGCCACGAAGGGAAGCAGAGACAGACAGACAGATCCCCGTGGCTTACTGGGCAGCTAGCTCAGCCTACTTGGCCAAGCTCTGGGCCTGTGAGAAACCCTGTCTCCAACAAAACAGGGAAAAGCCCCTGAGGAATGGTACCTGGAGTTGTCTTCTGACTTCCTCGAACATGCGCACAGATTTGCACACATACATGTTGTATTATGGCATTAAAATTTACTATTAATTATCTTTTAGTAAGGCTGCTTTTTTTCCTAAACAGTTGTATAACCAAATCACCACACAGAGACTGGGATTTATTTAGTTTACCTAGAACACAATGCTGAGCAATAGTTACTCCATCCTAAACCTCCAAGCCCTCATAGTTTCATAACATTTAGATTCACCCATTATACTTGCTTTTTGTGAAATCTTAGGTCGGTTCATTCTCCAAGACCTCTCCTCCAGCTCCTCCCCACCCCCCAGCTTCTCTCCTGCTGCTTCTCCTCCTCCTCTGCCCCAACTACTTCCTCTCTTCTGCCTCCTCCTCTCTCCCTCCTACTCCTTCCTCTCCATTGCTCAACATTGTGGCTGGTTGTTTTATTTTGGCATGTTTACCCAAAGTTGAGACAGGTGATGCTTAGAATAAGTATCACAATTCAATGTCCGGATTGAAACCAGAGAGTGGGGGAGAGAAATCAGCATTTGAATGAACAAGGGTAAGGTGTATCCATTTAAAAAGAACATTATACCAACACATACACAGGAATGCTTGTGTAATATGTGCATGCATTCACCCACTCATGCACACAGACAGACACACACACACACACACACACACAAACCTTATTTATTTAATTGCTTTTTTAGCATAAAAGATCATATCCAGATGTTCTTGGGATTAGACTACAGAATACAGGGATGAACTGTGTGTCCTCACTGTACCCAAGAGAAAACAAGGTCCCCTGGGCACTGAGTTCTTCAGCACACTCCTATGAGCCTGGCAGGGGCCCTGGATCTCTTTGTATAAGAATGTTAGTTGTTGTTGTTGTTGTTGTTGTTGTTGTTGTTGTTCTTCTTCTTCTTCTTCTTCTTCTTCTTCTTCTTCTTTCTCCTCCTCCTCCTCTTTCTCTTCCTCTTTTTTCTTCTTCCTCTTTCTATTCTTTCTTCTTCTTCTTCCTTCTTTTTGCTCTTCCTCTTCTTACTCTTCTCTTTCTTTTTCCTCTTCCTAATCTTCCTTCTTCTTTCTCTTCCTCTTTCTTCTTCTTTCTCCTCCTCCTCTTTCTCTTCCTCTTTTTTCTTCTTCCTCTTTCCATTCTTTCTTCTTCTTCCTCTTCTTCCTTCTTGTTCTTCCTCTTCCTCTTCTCTTTCTTTTTCCTCTTCCTAGTCTTCCTTCTTCTTTCTCTTCCTCTTCCTCTTCCTCCTCCTCCTTCTTCTTCTCCTTCTGCTTTCTGTTACTAACACTGAATCCTAAACAGTGCAGAAGTTCATCTGGCCTATAGTCATGGAGGCTGGGAAGCCCATGAGCATGGGGCCAGCATCTTGGGTGGTCTTCTTGCTGCCTGGTAACAAGGTAGAAGACAACATGTATAGAAACAGATCAAGCATGCCAGAGAGTGTTTGATTGCCTGACGAATCCACTCTAGTGATAGCTCACTATTTATGAGGGCAAGTGTCCACACAACATGTCACTTTCCCAGCAGTGCCACGCTGGGAACCGTGCTGTTGCTGAAAGACATCCAGCGATATGCTGCAGTTGGCTGCAAAAGCCCCTGCCACCTGACTCCTGTGTTTGAACGCTTGGTCTCTAGCTGGTATTGCTGTTTGGGAAGACTGTGGAGCCTCTACAGGGAGGAGCCTTTGTGGGGCTTGAGGCTTTATGGCCCATCCCTGTCTCCTGGACGCCTTTTGCTTCTTGAGTTCAGATGCAATGCCACCAACCTGCTTTCAGCAACTGCCACCATGCCTTCCACACCCCAACCACAGCCATGTCTTCCATGCCCACTGCCATGCCTTCCACACTGTGCAGTGCACTATACCCTTTAGGAACTGGATGCCAAAGGAAGATCTTCCTCCCTTAAGTTGCTTTGTGACTTAGCAACAATGAAGCAATTAAGACAGCACAGTAGTTTGATTTACAGCATATGGAAACCCCCATTTCTGCCTGTTTGACTCCATTATCATCATCCCCAAGGGCTGAGTTAATTCTATGTGGCCATGCTCACCTCTTGCTGAACCTTATTACCACTCATTGCAGATTCGTAAAGCCCCCCCCCCCAGAGCCTAGGAGAAAGGCTCATTCAGAACTACCCCTGTCCTACCAAGAACAGGGGGTGGGGTGTGTCTGTGTGCCCAACCCTCTACATCCCGGAAGTCTTTATGAGACAAGAAGACCCTCATTTCATAAGAGCTCTGGAGGTTCAGAGGAGCCAACGTGAAGCAGTTTATCTTGGACCTGACCCAGTTGGCCATGAGCCTAGAACGGCAGGGATCCTGCCTGAGGCAGGGTGCAGTCTTTCTAGCCATGGCAGCACGGGGCTTCCTCCCTTTCTGAACAATCAGGACAGTTGTTCCCTCCAACCATTTCAGTCTCATTTTCCCCTCTGCTGACTGTGTCTATCTTCTCTTCTCAACAAACACCAAGCATGTTTCATGTCTACATTTTACACCCTGTTTATCTTAAAGTCTCTTAGATGAGTGCGCTTGTGAAGCAAGCTACTCTAAACTTCTAGTTTGTGTGTCTGTGTGTGTGTATGGGGGGCATTTAGCAGACTTTGGGTGAAAGGGGAATAGCTAAGTGAGCAAGTGTTAGCAGGAGTCTAGTGTTTTCTGTTCATCTGGAACTGGACCGAAGTTGGATGGAGGCACCTGTGAAAATAAGAGGTGAGATTTTATTGCTAATGCCTTTTCGAATTGACGAAGTGTAGGGCGCCGAGCCTGTGCAGTTGGAACTGACAACTGTCCTGTGTCTGAGGCAGTTGGATCCCATCAGAGACGTCTGTTCTCCCAGCTCCCTCTCCCTCTTCCCTCCCACTTCCTCCCCCTGGTGGTTGTCAGCCTAACTGCAGCACTCTCTACCCATCTAGTTTTCCGTCATTCCATCTAACTGGGCTGGAGAGATGGCTTAGCAGTTAAGAACATGAGCCACTTCTGCAGGGTATCCGAGGTCACCTCACGCCAACAGCTGACAACCACCAATAATTCCAAGTCTAGGCAGATCCAATGCATCTGGCCTTCATGAGTACTGGTACTCAGGTGCCCATGTGAGCCTTGTGCCTGTGCAAACACACACACACACACACACACACACACACACACACACACTTAAAAATTTTAAGATCTTTTGGCATTCCTATGTAAAGAGGAGTAGCCAGTGCATATTCATATTTTACCCTCTCTGCATCACTTCGGTTCTTAGAGCTTTTCCTCCATGTTCCCCACCTTGGTCTCACCTTTGTTTTCCATGCATCCTCGACTAATTTTAGAAACTGGATCAATCTCCCTGCCTATCCCACACACTGCATATGTTTGCCATTTTCTTCTAGAGTCCTTGATCTTGTTGGCTTGTCCCTCATTTCTACTTAAATTGAATGACATACAGGCTCAATTCCCCCTTGCAAGGACACACCATAAGCCTCCTGTTTATGTGTCTGTGCCCCTTCCATTTCATCTCATCCAGAGGTCCACCCACATGGAGTGAAGCTAGAGTCATTCGGGGCAGGTACATGCAGTATAATTACTGCACTGTAACTTTCAACTTCTCTCTCTCTCTCTCTCTCTTCTTCTCTACCCCTCTCTGTCTCTCTCTGTCTCTTTCTTCTTTGTTTTAGTTTCCCTGTTTTTTGTTTGTTTGCTTTTTGCTTTCTCTGACAGAGAAAACATGTAGCTCAAACTGGCTTCAAACTTTCTGTGCAACTGAAATCATCCTCCTGCCTCCACCTCATGGGGGGCTGGGATTCCATTCAGGCACCACCATATGCAGCACCATCAACTGAATTTTTTATTTGTTATTATTGTTTATTGTTACTATTACTATTTACCTCTGTGTCAGATTACTCTTTGGACTAGTTATTCAGCAAAGGAAATTATTGTTTCTCTTGCTGCTTATGTCATCTGAGATGCTCCTGTGATGACAGGCTTTCCTGAACCAATAGGGATATGTAACAAAGGCAGTTACAGTTCACATGGGACAGGAGGACTCTCCTGAAACTCTTTCATTCATTCCCGTTATTTATCAAGACAGGATATGGTGTCCTGGCTACCTTTGGTTGACATGCTTAATATATTTCTTGAGCTGCTGTGTTGTGGATATAAACATGTTTTTGTTTTAATCCCAGGTGTGGGGTGTGAGATTGGTTCAGATGGTCCACAACAGCACACTATTTACCTTTTGTGGGCACTGAGAGGAGCTCTTTGCCAGCTTCGGATAGTTTAAATCTGAGGACTCTGGAAAGAGAATAGATGCCAGAGATCAAAGAGTGTTGAAGAACGCCAAGAAAGAACAAGGCTGCTGCTGCTTCCCCGCTGATGCTCCTGGTTGCTGTTAATGCAGTGAGACCAGAAGTTGGAGATCTCCTGAAACAAGGACTGGACTTGCTCCAAGGAACCTGACAACCTTAACCAGCAGGAAGTAGCTAAGAGAACTGCGCCCCCTCTCCCACTAACCCTTTCTCTCTCCTACCTGGTGTTGGGGCGTTGGAAGGGATTGGGGTGGAGTTTGGAGAAAGAGATATAAGAAGTGTAAATAAAAGAGTTTTTAAAAAGTATGCCAACTTTGCTATGTTTTTCTTTTGCTTTTCATTTCTTCTTTTCCAAAGAGGTGAGATTTTATTGCTAGTGCTTTCTCCATTTCACCTGAATTATTATAAATCCATTGACATTTACATGGGTATTGATCAATTATAATCATTCTTTAGTTTTTAAAAATTTTATCAGCCTTACTAGGCCACAGATAAGGACATTGCAGCCAGTCCTGAAGATATGGGGGGGGGGGGAACAGAAAGGGGGCTATGGCTGGGATACAAGTGAATGGCCTGTGATTAAAATAAAAAATAAAAATAATTTATGTTTACAGGTGTTTGCCTGCATGTCTGTGAGGGTACCACCTACACTGACTGCCTGTGGAGGCCAGAAGAGGGTGTAGCATCCTGGCAATGACAGACAGATGGGAGACCCCATGTGGATCCTGGGAATGCAACCTGGGCTTCTGCACAAACAGCAGCGGTATTAACCGTTAAACCTTCTCTCCAGGCCCCTGTGTGCTTTTATGAGTGAGAGGTGGGGCAATCACATGTAACCTAGGCTGGTTTTGAACTTGTTCTATAGCTTAAGAGCTTTGGGCCCTGGCTGTAATCCCAGCACTCAGGAGGCTGAGGCAGGTGGATCTCGGGGAGTTTGAGGCCAGCCTGGTCTACAAAGTGAGTCCAGGGCAGCCAAGGCTACACACAGACACCCTGTCTTGAAAATTAAAAAAAAAAAAAAAAAATTAGAAATCCTGAATTTCTGATCCTCCTGCCTCCACCACTAGAATGCTAGTGTTGCAGGCACATGCCACCCAGTTTTAATCATTTTTGATGCTCAGACCATTGAGACAAGACAGGAACCAATGGGAGCCCACAGCTTAGATTTCTGGTACTACCCCTTTTGTCCCTTTGGTTTTATCCCCATTAAGAAAAGATTTCTTTCTTTCTTTTTCTTTTTTTTATTATTATTTACCATTTATTCACTTTGTATCCCAGCTGTAGCCCCCTCCCCTCCCAATCTCACCCTCCCACCCTCTTCTTCTCCATGCCCCTCTCCCAGTCCAAAGATAGGGGAGGTCCTCCTCCCCTTCCATCTGACCATAGTCTATCAGGTCTCATCAGGACTGGCTGCACTGTCTTCCTCTGTGGCCTGGCAAGGCTGCTCCCCCCTCAGGGGGAGGTGATCAGAGAGCCAGCCCATCAGTTCATGTCAGAGATGGTCCCTGTTCCTATTATTGGGGAACCCTCTTGGATACTGAGCTGCCTTGGACTACTTCTGTGCAGGGGTTCTAAGTTATCTTTATGCATGATCCTTGCTTGGAGTATCAGTCTCAGAAAAGACCCCTGTGCCCAGATTTTTTGGTTCTGTGGCTCCCCTTATGGAGCTCCAGCGTGCCGTGTATATACAGTGCTCACGGAGGTCACAAATAGACATTGGATTCCCCCAGAATTGGAGTTACAGACGGGACCTGCCTTGTGGGTGCTGGTAACTGAACCCGGGTCCTCTGGGAGAGCAGCAAGTGCTCTCAGCCACTGAGCCATCATTCCTGCTTCAACATCCATTTTCAGTATCAGAAGCAGCCCCAGAAAAACTCAAAGCATCTTGCCTCCAGTGCAGCCTTCAGCTTCCCTCTAGGTGCTCTGGTCCTCTTGGGTGAGGATGTCACGTTCATTTCTACTGTGACCTTATTACATTTATACTGACTCAGAAATCACAGTTTTTAAAAAAATAAAAGTCCTCAAAATGTCACGATAAAGTTTCCTCTTGGAATGGAACATCTGACCTGAGGTCTGAATATGTCACTTGAGCATGTGTGTATGGTTTTTCTGTGACACTAACTTCTTGATTCCTAACTGTAATTTTAATTGCTGCAGAGATTTGTGAGGCTGCAGACATCAGCCTTGCTCCTAATGAAAAGACTGCTTGGTGGAAGCTTACATTTGCTTTTTTGGCTCTCTCTTGACCCTGAATTTTATTCCACTAATGATGGGCACTCCAAAGGCCAGATCTGGAAGCAACTTGAAATCTGTCTTTTATCTTAAGTGTACACCATCAATTTGATACATAATTTAGTACTTGTTTTGACTTCTTTTCAGTTTTTAGGCTACGCTTTCTTGTCTCCCTTTTAACTTCGAAACATTTGAACATATAAAATATTTAAGCCAATTCCAAAGTCAAAGCTTTACAGCAAGATGCATTCAGAAAGATCTCATTTCCTTCTCCCGGTCCTTCCTCTGGTCTATCTTTCTTAATTGCTTTTGAAAGTATGAACTATCACAGATGTAGCCGATGGGCAGCTTGGTCCTCGTATGGGGCTCCTAGCAAGGGGAATAGGGGCTGACTCTGGCATGGACTCTGTTGCCTGCCTTTTGATCACTTTCCCCTGGCAGGGCTGCCTCGCCAGGGGAAGAGGATTTGCTGAGTCCTGGTGTGATGGGTCGAAAGGGGCCTCCCTTTTCTGAGGAGTAGGGGAAGGGGGATAGGGGAAACAGGGAAGGAAGGTGAGACCAGGGAGGAGAGGAGGGAGGGGGCTATGACCAGTACATAAAATGAATAAATAACTAAAAACTTTAAAAATTAAAAAAAGTGCAAAATATACTTCTCTATTCATGTGTGTGAGTTCATGTTCTTTCTTCCCGTTTTTGTTCTGTTTTGTTTTGCTTTTTGAGACAGGGTTTCTCTGTGTAGCCCTGGCTGTCCTTGAACTCCCTCTGTAGAGATCTTCCAACCTCTATCTGGAGAATGCTGGGATTAAAGGCGTGCTCCATCACGCCTGGCTTCTTTCTCCTGTATGCTACACTATACATCCATCTTGTAGGGAGTTTCCTCTCTGGAAATACGTTGGCTAACACTCCCATTAACTCCACACAGAAAGGTCAGCATGTGGTGGCTTTAAGACCTGGATCTCTTGCGTGGGAACACCAGAACCTGGAGGCATTTCTAGTAATTGACTGAGCAGGGGTGGGAGCTCAGCCAATTACTGATAAGGACCTCCCATCAGACCATCCTAAATAAGGCAAACACCCCACCCCGCTAGGAGCAATCAGGTGGGTAGAGGCTCAGTGCTCATCCTGCTGCCTGGGCGCTCTGAGTCACTTCTCTGCCAGCTGCTCCTTGCTCAAACAATTTGTGTCAAATCTGTTTCATCTTTAGTTTCTTTTAATACTTCCTGTGCACATACATATTCCGCGTTCCCTCTGAGTCTCTGTCACGTGGCTCTTTCAATGCTCGTCTACTATTGGTGGATGTTACGTTGTCACCGATATCTTCTTCTTATCAATGTTGCTGTAGTCACTAACTTAATACATCATTTTGACTGTGTGTCATACACACATCGCTAGGAAATAGACTTAAAATAGTGTTGCTCAGTTAGGGGATAAATGCATCTGGAATTTTTTTTTTTTTTTAGATGTTGCTGAATTCTCCTGCATAGCCCTCATCGTATTGTGTATTTCTACTGTATTAGTCAGAGTTCTCTAAAGGAACAAAATTGATAAGAATACATATACATATACATATATATGTGTGTGTGTGTGTGTATGTGTGTGTGTATACGTTTATATACACACATATACATATGTATTTATTAAAGGAGCACTTATTAGGTTGCCTTCCAGAATCCAGACCCAGGTAGTCCAACAATGGCTATCTCACACTGGGGGGGGCCAAGAGTCAGCAATTGTTCAGTCCATGAGGCTGAGTGTCTCTGCAGTTGTCTTTGGTGCTGGAAGCCTGGGGGAGTCCTAAGGAGATGTTGGTCTTCAGTCTATGTTGGAATCCCGAGGCAGCTGGTTCTCGTGTGGGTAAAGGAATGACGCAGCTACAGGGTAGGTAGACTTGCCAGAAAGAGTGAGGGCAAGCAGGCAAAGACCAACATTTCCTTCATCCATGTCTTTTTTTTTTTTTGTGGGCTGCCATTAGAAGGTGCTTCCTAGGGACTGGAGAGATGGCTCAGAGGTTAAGAGCACTGCCTGCTGTTCCAGAGGCCTTGAGTTCAATTCCCAGCAACCACATCGTAGCTCACAACTATCTATAATGAGATCTGGTGCTCCCTTCTGGCCTGCAGGAGCATATGCAGATAGAACATTGTAAACATAAAATAATAAATCTCTTGAAAAACAAAAATATTTAGGATGAGTCTTCCTCCATCAAATAATCTGACCAAGAAAATCCCTCCCTGGAGAGCCCTGTGTCTTACTTATGTTTTAGTCAATTCCAGGCCCAGCAAGCTCAACCAAGATTAGCCTTCACAGACATTAGTGATGTATGGAGCCCTTGTTACCTCCACAGGCTCACCTGCAGAGTTTGGTCACTCTTAAGAAATGAGAAACAGCACCTCAGTGTGCCTTTCTCAGATAGCCTATTATGAGTGAGTTAGAGAGCCTCTTTTCATGTTTAAAATTGTTTGTTCTAGTTGAGGCGGCACACACCTTTAAACCCAGTACTTGGGAAGTAGAAGCAGCAGGATTTCTGTGAGTTCCAGGTCAGCCAAGGCTACACTGTGAGATCTTGTTGAAAGGAAGGAATGAAGGGGAGAAAAGAAGAAAGAAGATGGGTTGCTGGATCGTGAATCACTTGGTGGAAGAATACTTTTCTAGAGTTCACAGAGCTCCAGAATCTATCTCCAGTGCTGATTTTTTTTTCTTGCCTTGATTTTCTGTGAGCTATAACTTTGTTTGTTTTTTCAGTACCTAGGCACTCTTGCTACATACTCTTTGTATCATACCAAATGTTTTCCCCAGTTTGTCTATTTAGTGTGTGCCTTTTTAAAAAATATTTATTATGTATACAAGGTTCTGTCTGCACATACACCTGCACTCCAGAAGAGGGTGCCAGATCTCATCATAGATGATTGTGAGCTACCACGTGGTTGCTGGGAATTGAACTAAAGTCCTCTGGAAGAGCAGTCAGTGCTCTTAACCTCTGAGCCATCTCTCCAGCCCCTACTGTGTGCCTTTTTTATAGTGACAATATTGTTAAAATATTTCTTTAATAGTTGAACCCACCAACATTTTTGTTGCTTCTACATTGAAAATCATGATAACATATAATTTTTTAATTTTTTACCGGTTCTTTGTGAATATCACATCACCCAATACACCCCAATCCCACTCATCTTCCTGGTGTCCTCCTACCTGCTCTCCACCCTTGCAACCTCCCACCCAAAAGGGAAAAAAAATCTAATTTTGGAAGCATGTCACAGTGTACCCTTTTGTCCATCCCTCTTGGCTTGCAAAAGTTCATTGCAATGAGTCATCCGTCTGCTTTGAGACCTCTGGCATTATTTACTCTATCAATACTGGTACCTCACTGGGACTCCTCTCAGATATCCTGTTGCTACACTGTGTCAGAGATCCTGCAGCTTTGGATCTGTAGGTCACATGCTCCAGCAATTCACTGATGGGACAGATGTTGGGGTGGGCCAACTCAAAGTCCTGGATCTGGACCTGAGAGGCATCTGGGCTGGTCAGCCTGCCACACCCACACCACCAGGGTGAGCTCGCAGTGTTGCCCAGGCTAGCTCATCCAGTGTTTCGGTCAGCAAGGGGTGGAGCCAGATCTCCTGCTCTCATGCCCTCAGGTCAGCTCTCCCTGGATGCCCAGGTGAGGGGTGCAGTTAGTTCTACACAGCCCTCAGACATCAACATGGCTCCAGGAGTTATCCCAGACCAGGGATGTCTGCCTGGCCTTTGGAGGGTAACAGACACCCTGCTACTGCATGGCCACAGACCCAGACATGACCCTTGGTGGCAGCATGGGCCAGGACCTCACCATGGCCTTAGGGAGCATCGCTGGCTACTCACATCAGGCTGATCTTCACTACCCTCGAGAGTCTAGTTCTGCCTCTCTTCATTGTGCCTGCATCCTTCTACTTCTCTTTCTCTTCTATTTCTCCACCACTTTCTTGCTCATCTTGCTGGCACCCGGGGTCTCTGGGGTCATCTCAGGAGTGGTCTCAGGAATGCTCTGGTCTGCCTGTGCAGTGTGGCACTGGGCAGGGGTCATTTTGGGAGTGGTCTGCCCCATTTGGCCTATGCAGCACTGGACTGGAGGTCATCTTGGGCTTGCTCCCTGCTGCTGGGACTACACGGCACCAGGCGGGGGTCGTCTTATTTTGGGCTTGTTCCCCATAGTCTCATCTCAAGGTCACTCCCCACTCCCATGATAATATATTTTGAACCAGGCATTGGTGGCTTATGTCTGTCATTCCAGTGCTTGAGGGCTGAGGAGGAAGAATTGCTGGCAATTCAAGGCAAACCTGTGCTACAGTGTGAGACCCTGCACAACAAACAGAAAAGTCTCTACTCCCACATTGCCAAGAAATTCACTCACACACCCATAGTTGTGTAATTTAATAAAATTTAGATATTTGGGAAACGTGGATTCTTTTCAGACACGAAGCTAGAACTACAATGTGCTCAGCAATTTCATCACTGAATGTACCTCTGTGGTGACGTGGATGAGAATGACCTCCACAGGCTCATATATTTGAATGTTTGGCTTCCAGTCAGTAGAATTGTTTGGGAAGGATTAGAAGGTATGGGCTTGTTAGAGGAGGTGTGGCCTTGTTGGAGGAACTATGTCACTGGGGGTTTGTTTGAAGTTTCAAAATCCCATGCCACATCCAGTCTTTCTGTCTCTCTCTCTCTCTCTCTCTCTCTCTCTCTCTCTCTCTCTGGCTTGCATCTTGTGGATTTTGTGGATCAACTATTTCTCCAGCATGCTACCTTCTGCCATGGTCTCTGCCATAATGAAAATGCACTAATTCTCGGAAACCAAGAGCAAGCCCTCAATTAAATGCTTTGGTTGTGGCGTCTCCTCACAGTAAGAGACCAGCGACTCGGACAACCTTCAAGGAATATTAACTTGTTATGAGAAGAGAAGTTTGTAGCCCCAGGTTTATTGCAAACCCTGTTCACAACAGCTGAGTAAAGGGGTCAGTTTAGTGGACTATTGGTGGACAAATGAACAAATACAGCACACAACCAGGTACAGTGAGACACGAATCCCAGCACTAGAAAGGCAGAGGGAGAAAGATCAAAAATTTAAGGGACTGGACCTTAAATTAGAGTTTTGGTTTAAGACTTTGGACCAGAGCTTGGCTCCCAGCACACAATTACAACTGCTTGTAATTCCAGCTCCAGGGGAAATCCATAACCCTCTTTTGGCCTCTAAGGGCCACACATGTTCACATATACATGAAGACATACATACATACATACATATAAATAAAAATAAGATATGGTGCTAGAGAGATGGTTCAGGGATTAAGAACACTGGCTGCTCTTACAGAGGATCTGGGTTCAATTCCCAGTTTCCACACAGCAGCTCACAACTGTCCGTAACTGCAGTTATGGAGGATCTGATGCCCTCTTCTGGCCTCCTCAGGCCCTGCATGCATTTGATGTGCAGACCTGCATGTAGACAAAATACCTATACACATTAAATAATGAAATAATTTTAAAAAATAAAGTCACTAATTTTTAAAAAGAATTTTAAGACCCAATTAGGTATATAGCAAGTGACATACACACACTGGAATATTATTGTCTTAGGTAGGGTTTCTGTTTCTGTGATCAGACTTAAAGCAACTTGGGGAGAAAAGGGTTTAGTTCAGCCTGCGACTCCTAGGTCACTGAGGGAAGTCATGAGGGAAGTCAGAGCAGGAACTCAAAGCAGGAACTGGTGCTGAGTCCATAGAGCAGTACTGCTTATTGGCTTGTTCTTCATGGCTTGCCCAGCCTGCTTTCTCACAGCCCAGGACCCCCCACCCCCAGGGAAACCACTTCCTACAGTCGCCTGGGCCACCCCACATCCTTCACTAATTAAAAAAAAATGCTCCACAGGCCAATCTTCCGGAAACAGTTCCCCAAATGATGTTTCTTCTTCACAGATGACTCTAGAGTGTGTCAAGGTGACAAAATCAATCAATCAATCAATCAATCAATCAATTATTCAGCCAGGAAATCCTGTCATTTTCAGCACCATGTGGAACTTGAGGTTTCCATATGAAATGGTATAGACCAGATCTGGAAAGATGACGCCACATGAGACAAGACTCGGGGATGGGTGGTCTGCAGCCGTGGTCACTAGAGTCTGGCCAGGACAGGAGGAGGGCAAAGAGAATCAAATAAGAGGTCCCAGCCCCCAGAGAGGAGCAATGGTTCTTGTTTTCTAGCACTCAGTAGGTGACTTTTGATTACAACAACATGATTTTTTTGAACGTATTTTACCTACATGGATTTTTGTCTGCGTCTGTAACTGTGTGCCAGGTGTGTGCACTGCCTGAGGAGACCAAGGGGTGGCGCTGGTGCCCTGGAAGTAGAGTGACAGATGGTTGTAAGCTACCCTGTGGGTGTTGGGAATTCAACTGGGGTTCTCTGGGAGAGCAGCCAGCGCTCTCCACTGCCGAGCCATCTCTCCAACTCCTGTGATTTTTTTTTTTTTAATGGCTGCAAAGAAGACATTCTCAGCTTGTAGAAATGAGTAATGTTTGAAGAGACAGAGTGCTTATTATCTTAATTTGCTCATTACTCATTGTCGACGCTTATGGAATCACTATAATGTACTCATAATGATGTACGACTGATAACTTTTCAGTTTAAAAAAAAGGAAAAGAAGAAAACGAGGAATGCTAATTAACAACACATTTTAAGGGGCTGGTGAATAGCTCAGTGAGTGAGCAAGCCGAACCACTGGAGTTCGAGCCCCAGGACCCACCTGGTGGAGAGAACCAGCTCCTGCAAGTTGGACAGCCATGTTCCCACGGTGGTGAATTCACACTTCGGGGCACCTCCCCCCAAAGTAACGAAGGACATAAACAAATAAAATTTAGATCTTAGGTTAGTGGTAACCTTGATGACTATGAGGCAGAAGGTTTTCTTTTTTCCCCTCTTCTCCAATTGTCTGAGATTGACTGTGTACTTGAATCAGTTGACATGATTGATGTCCTGGCTACTGGATGCTTTCAGCTAAAGTAAAATAACTTCTGTTTCAAAATTCAGCGTCTTGGGCCCAACAGGCTGAGACTGGAGCACTCTGGACGGTGTATGACAGTGCTACAGTGCGCATCGCTACCTCCTTGAGCCCGTCATTCGGCTGTGCTCCTCACACCGCTGTCTTCGTGTCTGTACTATGCACAGTGACACCCTTGCTATCACTGTCACCTTATTTCCCAGGCACAAAGGCGATCACAGAGTCCAACCCCTGCTGCTATAAAACAGAAACGGTGACATGCCTCAAAAAGCTTTCTTCTTGAACGCAGGCTCTGTCCTTGATCCCCATCGAGGCATGTCGCGGCCAGAGAGATGGCTCCGTGGGCAAAGATGCTTGCTGCCAAGCCTGAGGACCCGGGTTCAATCCCTGGGACCCACAGAGTAGAAGAACTAACTCTTGCAGCTTACTGTGTGCCCTCCACACGGGCTCTATGATGCTCCCTCCAAATAATTAAATGCAATAAGAAGCCTATAGTCAACACTTCAGAAGGCCAGCTCCGAGTGTCGTGAGCAAAGATATATCCTCTCTGCTCAACGGTGTCTAGTACAGAAAGCACGAAAACAACATACTAAAATGCAACTTGATGTGCGGAAACTTCTGAAGTCTTTGAATATATATGTGTGTGTATCTTGACCAACAAATCATCCTTTCCTTTTAATTATGAAGTTCATCTTTCTTTCCTTTTTTGAATTCCTTTGAAGTGACCAGCAGAGGGACTAGAGAGCTAGCTCAGCAATGATAAGCACTTACTTCTTAGACAAACTCAGGTTTGTTTCCCAACATCTTCATGGTAGCTCACAGCCATCTGTAATTTCAGTTCTAGAGGATCCCAAGCCATTTTATGGCCCCCAAAAGCACCAGGCACACATATAGTACACAGACATAGGTTCGTATACATCAAATAAAAAAAAAAAAAAAAAAAAAATAAATAAATAAATAAATAAATAAATAAATAAATAGAATAAATCTACAACAATGTGGCCAGGAGGTAGCCAGCAACTGAATTATGTTGAAAACTCTTTGTGCTATAAGACAGTCTTTTTTTTTTTTAAATAAAAAATGATTTATTTATTTTTATTTTATGTGCATGAGTATTTGCACCATGTGCATGCCATACCGACAGAGTCCAGAACAGGGAGTCAGATCCTCTGGAACTCTAGTTACATTTGGTTGTGAGCTACTGCGCGGGTTCTGGGAACCAAACCCAAGTCCTCTGGAAGAGCAGCCAGTGCTCTTAGCTACTGACCCATTTTTCCAGTCACAAGACAAAGCTTCTTAAACTATGGGTCACAACCCCATATGGGTCCAAATGCTTGAATACAGGGTTGTCAAATTTTGGTAGCATTACAAGGTTCTTGACCATGCGCTGATCAAAACTTCGCTCAAAATCCAGTGTACAATAGACCCAAGGTGTTCCTGGGTTCAGCGAAAAGCATCGCATGACTTCTCTGCAGCCTTGGTTCTGAACACACGACACAGGCACTTTTCACTGTATGTGTTGTTTCATAGCACAGCTCTTTTCAGTACTGGACCCCCTTCATTCGCTCACACACAAAATTGTTGCATAGTACAAACTGCAGTGTTTTTGTTTTTTTTTTTTTTCATATATATAATTTTCTGCTCTTATTAGAAAACACGTGCTTAAATTAAGGGGAAAAAAAACCTTTTTAAGTGGAAAGCAAAGAAGGGAGATTCATTCAGTGTGGACACATTCGGAGGAAGAAGGAGGAGATACAACAAACCTCCAAGCCCGTCTTCAGGGCCCTGACGCGAGATCAAGTTTCCAATAGAGGGCTGAGGATGCAGCCTGGCATGGTTCTGCCGATCACCGACTCATCATTGTCTGGGCGTCAGTTTCATCCTGGAGAATAAGAGAAAGCCAGGAGGTTACGAAGAGCCGCACTTATTCATAGCTACCTGGTACCCTCTAAATGGTCCCTAGCTGCATTCCGGTTATTATGTAGACATCTTCCTCAAGATGGAGCTGAGGAAACGGAAGGGGTGTGGCGGTTAGACTCAGGGGGAGTGGCTCTGCTAGGAGGTGTGGCCTTGTTGAGGAAGTGTGTCACTGGGTGGGAGATGGGCTTTGAGGTTTCAGGTATAGAACTCTCCGCTCTCTCTCCAGCACTGCGTGTCGCCATGCTTCCTGCCAGGACAAGAACGGACTGAGCCTCTGAACCGTAAGCCAGACCCAATTAAACGTTTTCCTTTATAAGAGTAGCCATGGTCATGTGTCTCTTCACAACAGTAGAACTTTGGCTAAGACACAGGGAATGTGTGACCGGCCTAGCAGAAACAAAGCTATTCTAAAGATACTTTTGTCTCCCAATGTTACAATTGACTATCAGGCTATTGAAACGATGGACCCCAAAGAAATGGAAAATTTCCCAGGACTCTCATTCTGGGAGAAAGAAAAGATGCCAGCTAGACGGTGAACATGTCTCCTGGGAAGAGATCTCACACTGTGCTAAGAACTTTTACCTAAAAAATAAAACACTCAGTTTTATTTATGCACCTCTGTGAGTGTATTCCGTGTTTGTGTGGTGCCTGCAGAGCCCAGAAGAGGGCGCCAGATCTCCTGGAGCTGGAGTTATAGGCAGTTGGGAGCCACACGACTTGGGTGCTGGGATTCGAACTCCTCTCTGAAAGAGCAGCAAGCACCTTTATCTACTGAGCTATCTCTCCAGTCTAAGAGAGCAAAGACCTTTTACTATTTGCCCACATCTTTCTTCCGCATGTAACTCTCAAGTTAGTGTGTCTTTCTGTCGCATTATATCAAGCAAGCTTATCCATCTCATTAGTGTGTGACTTTGCTTTGATTTTAGGGAACGGTAAGATGATGTGTACACCGAAGGACTGTGTTAAAGTAACTTTGTTGGGGGCTGGAGAGATGGCTCGCCAGTTAGGAGCACTTATTCTTGCAGAGGACGAAGGCCTGGTTCCCAGCTTCCACACAGAGGCTCACAAACATCTGTATACCTAGTCCAGAGGCTCTGATGAACCTTCTGACCTGCTTGGGCACTAGGCACACGTGTGGTGCGCGTGCACACACACACACACACACACACACACACATACACACACAAAAACATGCAAACAAAACACCCATACATCTGAAAGAAGATAAAAGAAATCATAATTTTAAATAAATAAAACAAGATAAGTGTTTATGACTATTTATCAGGACATGTTTGATTTGTATGCTAATTTGACCTGGTAAATAATAAAAAAAATTCTTAAGGCGTAAAGAAGTCACAAGCAGGGCTCAGTGGCTAAGAGCACTGTCTGTTCTTCTGCAGGACCTGGGTTCAATTCCCAGCACCCACATGGCAGCTCACAACTGTCTGTAACTCCAGTTCCAAGGGATCTGACACCCTCACATCAACACACATAATGTAAAATTAAATATTAAAAAAGAGAGAAAGACAGGGAGAGAAAGAGAGAGAGAGAGGCACAGTGAGACAGCCCGAGACTGGAAATAAATCAGAGCTTTCAGAGCAGGAGCCACCATCATTGTAAGACATGCTGAATGAGTCTGACAATAAATCTGAAAACTTGAGTAGAATGGACAAATCCTTCAGGAGAAAAATTAGCTGGCAAAACCAATTTGAGAGGAAATAGCATAACTGAAAATATCTGCCACTATTGAAGAAACTAAATTGGTAATAAAAATGAAATACATCCAGACTCCAGTGATTTTACTGGAGGTTGTCATCAAATACACACACACACACACACACACACACACACACACACACACACACACACGAACATGCACGCATGCATGCACGCACAGAGTCACAGGAAGTGACAACTGTCCAGTGTTTCCTGAAGGCATAACCTGGATCCATAGCCCAGGAAGCTAGCAAAGAAACTTGGGTGAGCAGGTAGAGAGCTTGCCCGGTGGCAGGGGCCCGAGATGATAGTCCCAGAACCCAGGCTGGGGACCGAGGTGCACACTGGTAATCTCAACAGGAGGTGGGAGCAGGAGGATCATCCGTGGTTACAAAAAGTTAAAGACCAACATATACACGTGTATGTATATATTTAGTATGTAGGTATGTATATGTACATACATACATATATACGTATAGATTATATATGTGTGTGTGTGTGTATGAAAGAAGAGAGGGAAGGCAGAAGAGGAGGGACAACCAGCCAATATCATTTGGAAACATGAAAGGGGAAAGAAAAAAACAAAAACAAAACAATACTTTCCCCACCACAAAACCTTAACCAAAGTCAATGCCATATAAAATGTATGTGACAGTCATATACAAAAGTTGGTTTCTGATTTTTAAGGCGTCATTAGCACCATTCACAGCATTAAGAAATTAAAGGAGAAGGGCATAGGAGAAGAAGAGGGAGGGAAGGTGGGATTGGGAGGGGGTGGGGAGGAGCCTACAGCTGGGATACAAAGTGAATAAATTTTAATTAATAAAAATTGTAAAAAAGCAAGGAAAAATAAAAAAAAATTAAAGGAGAGGAAAGATGTGATGGTACATGCCTTTGATCCCAGCACTTGGGAGCAAGAGACCGGTGGATCTCTGTGAGTTCAATGCCAGCCAGGGCTGCACACTGAGATTCTGCCTCAAAACAAATAAAAAACCTAACAACAACAAACAAACAAATAAAATTAAAATTAAAAAGAAAGAAAAGTTAAGATGGTTCCACGGGTGAAGATGCCAAGGCTGATGAGCTGAGTTCAATTCCCAGAATTCACATGATTCCCACAAGTTGTCCTCTGACCTCCACATAGACAGCACAGCCCACAGTGTGCACACAATCAATCACTCAATCAAAAAAACCTAAATTAAACGAACAATCGTCATTATTTGGCTCAATAGATGCAGAAGAATGTTTTCTAAAGCG
This sequence comes from Psammomys obesus, assembly GCF_907164565.1. NCBI lineage: Eukaryota > Metazoa > Chordata > Mammalia > Rodentia > Muridae > Psammomys > Psammomys obesus. Next base: position 20,659,627 of record NW_026591598.1, on the reverse strand, counting down.
ACATGCATTTGTGATAAACCACAATACAGGCAGCATCCCAGCAAATCTATCAGTGGCAAAGACTCTTCCTTTGCTCTCACAAGCAAGATAAGGACAGCTGCCGCCATCATCATTCATCGTTGTAGGAGAGCCCAGGAAAGTACCGAGAGATAAGAAAACAGGAAGGGAGAGGGAATGAGGAAAACATAAACACGTAACAGGACAAAAGGAAGAGGTTGTGGAGCGTGGAGAGCCAGCTCAGCAGGTAAGAGTGCTCACAGCTCTGGCAGGCCATCCAGGTTTGATTCCCAGCACCTACATCCATGGCTGCTCACAGCCATCTGTGACTCCCTTCCAGGATCAGCCATCTTTTCTGGCCAGTGTGGGGCCAGACACACAGACACGTTCAGGCAAAATGCAATACGTCATTTAAAGAAGAACAGCCCTGGCTTTTTAAAGATTGAGGACATACTAATAAATTCATAGGAAAGCACACATTTCTATTTCAGCACAACACGTGCAGAAGTTATGACGTAAAATAGTCCAATAGACTTCTAGCTAACTAGCTCTGTCGCTTCGTTGAGGGAAGACTTTCACAGCTCAAATAAGGAGACTAGTGTTTTTAATCTTTGTCTTTTAAAATCTCCAGCCAAATATCAAATCTTTAAAGGAGTCCAAAAATATATTAAGATAAACATGAATACAAAATTAGAAAATTCTAGCGTTGGAGAGACTCACCAAGTCATTTCACTCAAACAGAAACCTCTAACGCAGAGTGCATCGGCTCAGAGGTAACCAGCACTCCAGGCAGAAAAGACAGAAGTCTCTGTGTTCATCACCAGCACAGTGGGCTAAACATAAGGGCATCTCCTCAAACACAGGAACAGCCGGCTTCGGTGATTGGCGGTGGCTGGGGTGATGTCCCCGTGTACTTGCTAGATGGAATCCTAGCACCAGCTAGTGGCAGGAAGTAAGGAGGCTGTCATTTGCTAGGAGGAAAAAAACGAAACAAAAAAACAAGAGAAAGCACTTGGCTTTCAGAGGATCTTGCATCTATTTCTCAGCTTCTTTTTGGGCATGGAGTTTTTGCCCACGTGTCTAAATATCACACATCTTCATTTAAAACATTGAAGGAGGAATGGTGAGGTGGTTCAGTGGGTAACAGTGCTTGCTGCCAAACCCAGTGACCTGAGGTTTTAATCCCTGGAGCTCACACTTGGAAGGAAAGAAAGGACTCTTGAAAGTTGTTCTCTGACCACCCCCACCAAATAAATAAATAAATGTGATGTTTTTCCTTCTTAAAAATAAAAGGTTTATTTGTAAATCTTTTTGGAGGGTTTTTTTTTATTTTTATTAATTACACTTTATTCACTTTGTATCCCTTATTTGTAAATCTTAACTTTAGTATTTATCTTTATACTGGCATAAGGAAGGGACCAGCTCATTCCCCACTTGTCCTGGATTCATCTGACTTTAGCATTGAAACGGGGTCCCAGCACTCTGCAGACAGACAGACAGACAGACAGACAGACAGACAGATACTTCATCTTTTAAAAGGCAACCTCCGTATTCTATCTCCTGTCACCTCAGCATCTTAAACAAAAACCAAAACAACAAAAATAACCAAATTAACTGTAATTGTCCCATATGGCCACGAGGGGGCTCCATATTCTACGTAGACAGCGTCACTCTTAGAAAGGAACAGAATGTTTCAAATTAGCCGCCAGCAAGTACAAAGGCTGTCAAGGGTTTGTGTATAGAGGGAGGAAAAGGAGAAGAGGTGGTTAAATGAATGCTATTTCTGCTCCTCAAAGTTTAAAACAAAGCAATACAATGCTGACACTGGCCGTCCATTCTAGGGAGCCATCATATCCCAGCAGTTTGGTGCCTTATTCTTGGTCATCAGAGCGAGAGACAGACCTTGTGAAGTGAGAACACTGCTAAGTCGCCCGAGGTCACAAAACCCTGTGAGAATTGGAAAGCCGGGACTTTCTGCAGGTTTTGAAGGGCTATATGCAGCTCCAGAGGGAAGATGGATTGGAACCAACGCTGAAAGGACCTGGGGGGGCGTCCTCACTGGAGTAGAGGGATGACGAGACACCACCACCGGGAGGCAGGTGGGATCTGGAAGAAGTGACCGCTGGGACTGACTACGCACGTTCCGGATTCTGAGTCACCCGCCTTAGTTACTTTTCTACCGTTGTGACAAAACATCATGACCAACGCGACTTATAAAAGAAAGACTGAGCAGGGCGTGGTGCGGCCTCTTTGAATTCAGCACTTGGGAGGGAGAGGCAGGCGGGTCTTTGTGGTTTCGAGACCAGCCTTATTTACACAGTAGATTCCAGAACAGCCCAAGAAAGGAGAAGTGGACACATGCCCCAATCACTAACCCAGAAACCATCTCCACTTGATAACCACTTGCAAAGGAAAAATTAACTTTCTCCAGGGGAGTCTCCCTGGGAAACAAACTACTCTTAACAGTAGGCTGCACGCCCAGCAGTAGACCTGCAAAGAACTCGGTGGCATCGTCGGAGGTGCCTTGCCTCATAATGTCATATCAGGGCGCTTTACTTACTTATTTTCAACCTACAGGTTTTGCATATATGCTGTGGCTTCCAGATTTGTGTTTTTATGAGATCCCTGAATGTGCAAACAAGTGTGTCTCTGCATCTAGATCTGTTTCGTGTGCCTTTTCTTGGGCTCCTTTCCTTCTGTTTGTTTGTCTTGTCCTATCCTGATTTGTTTTTGTTTTATCTTATTTATTTTGTTATTATTCCTTAGATGCCTGTTTGTTTTCTAATGAGAGACAGGAAGGGGGTGGATCCAGGCAGGTGGGGAGAAATTGGGAGGAGTAGAGGAAGGGGAAACCGTACCCAGAATATATTGTATGAAAAAAAAAAAAAACTATTTCCAAAAAGAAAAGCATTTAATGTGGAGCTCACAGTTCCAGAGGGTACCAGAGTCCATGACCATCATGGCAGGGAGCATGGCGGCAGGCAGGCAGGCGTGGTGCTGGAGCAGTAGCTGAGAGCTCACATGTTGCAGAGAGAGAGGAGAGAGTTACTGAGAAGGGCGAGGGTTTTCTAAACCCAGAGCCCACTTACAGTGGCCCACCTCCTCCAACAAGGCCACACCCCATAACCCTTCCCAAACAGTTCCAGTAACCGGGAAGCAAGCCTTCAATACTATGAGATTATGAGTGCCATTCTCACTCAAGCTGCCACACTACCTGTCTCTGCCACGGGTCAAAAGAAACGGAAAGCACCAACACAACCCAGATGGAGGACTGAAATACCATGAGGACCCACAGGAAGATGCCATCTGCTCATGATTAACACAAAAGGAAATCGTAAACCTGATGTCAGGGTGGAAAGGCACAGGAAGGCGAGCTGAAGGTATCTCTTGGAAAATAAGTCTTTAATTCAGTTAGATTTTGATTCTTTTCTGGTTTTCCTACTCATAAATATTCTAAGAAAACGAGTCTTACTTCTTCTTATCTTCTCCCTCCTTTAAAAGAAAAACCTCTGCAATAGGTTTCACTGTGACATTTGATTGATTTTTTCCCCCCAGTTTCTATCTTTTTGACATCCATAGTCTTCGAGATACGCTGAGCTGCCAGGAGGACAAGTATGTTCCGCATAGCCTCATCTGAGACAATTACAGCAGTGAGACTGTGCATTAGTTGACTGTCTCTGTCATATGCTGCTTGGCCACCATGGTTAGAACTAGGTTATCAAATTCTCCCTTTCCTTCCCCACAGGTATATTTTTATCCAAGACAGCATTCCTCTAATTCAAGTCTTAAAAACTGAAACCTGTCTTATGTCAAAAAAGATGAGCACTTTCCAATTGTGAAGCAGGTTGTAGCTTAAAAAAAAAAAAAACCTTTCCCAACATATCTTCTTTCTAGGAACCAAAAAGGGAAAAAAATTCCTTGACTGACAGTTCTTTTAGAATGCTGCTGAGAACTGCGGTAGATGAGATTTCTCAAATCCTCATTAAGTATGGTGGTACTTTTGCTCCTCCGATGTCAATATGATGCCTCATCTAGTTTTCCCATCAAGAACCCCCATGCATATGAATACTCTTCAAACTTAATACAAATAGTCTCTACTCCTTTCCTGTATTTGTTTCTTCGTGGTGCTGCTTCATGGAGGATCAGGGAGTGTGCACAGCAGCTAAGTTCAAAATGGCAGCATTGATAAACACCCATAAACCAGACAAAGAGCCAAAGTGGGCTGGAGAGATGACTGTTGGTAAAGCGACAGCTCCCCAGCTTATGGGCCTGAGCCCAGGTCCCCAGTGCCCACATGAAAAGTTGGGTGATGCAGGCTGTGCTGCTGTCAGAGACAGGAGGATCCCTGGGGCTCACTGAACTGGCAAGCTCCAGACTAAGTGGAAATTCTGCCTTACAAAAATAATGCAAATGTGATATAAACCTGAAATCAACCCCTGGCCACCACAAAAACATACATGTGTTTACATGTATAACACACACAAAAAAAAAGAGAAAAAAAATCAATATATTTGCACAAATGAGGACTTCATTGTTTCCCTGTTCTACTGCAGGGTTTTCACCTTGACCAAGTCTTACAGAAAATGACCTATAGATACTGATGGTCAGCAACATGTGCTTATACAGAGCTGGGATGATGGTGAGACCGCAGTGGAAGGAAAGAGAAGGAACACAGAAGGATGCCTCGGGCAATGTTCTCACACTAGCTGTGTGAGAAGGGTGTTCTGGTGGAGTTTGATAGTCAGGCAGGTCTCTAAATTAAGGTCTACATATTCAAAATTTTGTTCCTGTTCTTTGTGACTTAAACAAAATAAAAGTAACTTAAAATTAAGAAGGGTCATTGTTTTCATGAACAGTACCTTCTCTTTTATGAATCTACTAGACAGATTGAGAACAAAAGTCTGGTTCCGAATTCAATTGTTTGTGTTGAGACAGGGTTTGTATTTTGAGTGAGAATGGATTACATAGGCTCAGATGCTTCAATGCTTGGTCTGGAGTTAGTGGAACTGTTTGAGAAGGATTAAGAGAGGTGGGGCGTTGTTGGAGGAGGTGTGGCCTTGTTGGAGGAGGAGGTGTGGTCTTGTTGGAGGAGGTGCAGCACTGGAAACTCACACCAGGCCCAGTGTCCCTCTTTTCCTCTGCCAGTTGCCAGCAGATCAGGATGCAAAGCTCTCAGCTACTGCTCTGATGCCACACCTGGCTGCTTCCTGCCATGAGGATCATGAACCACATTCCTAAAACTGTCAGCAAGCCTGCACTTAAGTGCTTTCTTTAAAGAGTTGCCTTGGTTTTGACTTCTCCTCACAGAACCGGACAGAAACTAAGATAGCTCTATCCCATTCTGGCTTAGAACGCTTTCATGCTTTCATTTTATGCATATGGGTGTTTGGCTTCCATGCACATATATGCGTACCTGGTGCCAGGAGACACCAGAAAAGGGCATCATCTCCTAGGACTGAGTCACAAATAGTTGTGAACTAATCCGCAGGTGCTGGGAACTGAACCTGGGACCCCTGTAGGCTCTTAACCACTGTCATCTCTCCAGCCGTGGCCTGAAATCTTCATCTTCTGTCTCAGCCTCCTAGTGCTAGAATGACACTGTCCCCAACTTCCGACTGTGTTTTTATTTACTTTTCATTTAGCTGCTCTGTTGATCAGGGTTTTCTATTGCAAGTGATAAACCTCAGGGAACTTAATTTTGAGGGAAGTGTGTGTCTGTGTGTGTGTGTGTGTGTGTGTGTGTATGTGGATGTGTGGATGTGTGTGTGTGTGTGTGTTCACGTATGTGGGCACACATGCACTACAGCATGCACGTAGGTCAGAGGGCAATCTTTGGATGTTAGTACTGACTTTTTTCACCCTCTTTGACACAGGTTCTTGAGGCTGGAGAAATGGCTCAGTGGCTGAGAGCACTCACTGCTCTCCCAAAGGTCCTAAGTTCCGTTCTCAGCACCACATAGCAGCTCACCACTGTCTCATGCTACCTTCTGCGGTACAGATGTACATACAGAAAAGTACCCATATATATTAACACATAAATAAATAAGTCTGTAAAAAGAAAGACAGGGTCTCTTCACCACTTCATGCATTAGGCTAGCTGGCCCATGAGCTTTTGAAGATTCTCCTGTATTTGCCTCCCATCTCCTGCAGGGATACATGGAAATTAGAGAATTGTGGCCTGCTGTGTTGGCTTTTATATGGATTCTGGGTAGCTGAACTCATGTCAGGCTTATACAGTAAACACTGTGTATCATTAAGAAACTAGGACTGAGCCAGGCCTGGTGGTGCACACCTGTAAACCCAGCACTCAGGGAGGCAGAGGCAGACAGATTTCTGTGAGTTTGAGGCCAGCCTGGTCTACAAAACAAATCCAGGACAGCCAAGACTACAGAGAAGCTTCTGTATATCTTTACCTCTACTCTCAAAAGAACAGAGAGTATTCATTAAAAAAAAATTAGTTGAGCATGGCACCACATACCTGTTATCCCAGCACTAGCAAGGCAGAGGCAGGAAGACTGAGACCACAGCCAGCCTTGGCTACATTGAGAGATCCTGTCCCCCCAAACAGGCAAATATGTCCAGTATGTGTCCCAGGTTTTACCCTATAAAAACAACAAGCAAATAAACACTGCACAAAAAATCTAAGGGCAAAAAGTCTAAGGACAGGCTGATTGCCTCCATATCCCCACTCTATAAGCAGCTGCAGTGCTTCTGAAACAACGGTTCCCAGAGGCTGACCTGGATCTGTAGCCGCTCCTCAAGCTGGGGCGGCATCTTCGGGGACCCTACAGTATGCCAGCGGAGGGTTCGTTTCCTCCCAAAGTTTAGGATGCTCTAACAGGGGCAGTGAGGCACAGCACCCGCAGATAAAAGTGCTTGTCCAGCGCTGGGAGATGGCTCAGTTCGTGATGCGCTCGCTGCACAAGCATGAGAAACTGAGTCGGTTTCCAGAACCCACAGAAAAATCAGGCATAGTGCCACCTGTAAATCCAGGGCCTGGGGTATGAGGACAGAGATGGAGGATCTCTGAGACTCACTGACCAGCCACTCTGGCCAAACTGTGAGGGGCTCTGTGTGAAAAAATAGGACAGAGCCAGCTGTGGTGGCACACACCCTAATTCTAGTACTCTCCATGGCGAGAGTCTGCCTCCATATACTAATATAATATTTATAATTTATTATTTTATAATATAATTATTTATACAAATATATATGCACATACATACATACACAAACATACATATTCGCAGACTACCCATGTAAACCAGGCTGGCCTCTGCCTATCAAGTGCTGGGATTAAAGGCATCCACCACTATGCCCAGCCTCATAGTCTGTGTCATCAAGAATGGTAGCACGGGGGGGGGGGGGGGGGGTAGGCATAGTGGTGGATGCTTTTAATCCCAGTACTTGGGAGGCAGGAGCATCTCTGTGAGTTTGAGGCCAGCCTGGTCTACACACCAGAATGACCACAGTTACATAGTGAGACCTTGTCACAAAAACAAACATGTACCATGAATCAAAAGTTCAAGGCCAAGATGGGGAAACTGGAGGACAAGCAGAGAGCTGCACCCCGCCCCCCACCTCCCTTAGCTTCAGCATTGAAAACACATGACTCTGTCCCTGGCTCTGCCTGGCCATGGAAGCCCCTTAGGACACAGTGCCAGCCATAAGCAAGGAGCTCAGGCTGGATTCTCAGCACCACAGACAAGCATACATATTACTGCTACACCCCAAGACTGTCTTCATTTCCCCTTTGGATTCCCTCCAAGACACATGGCTTGTTTCTCAGTGCTCTTCGGCGTGTCTGGGGTTCTTTGTGTTTTGCCTTTATTATTAAATTCTAATTTTATTGCGTTCAAGCTGAGGAACAAGGTTTGCACAGCTATGATCCTGCACCTTTGGAATTTACTGAGACTTACTTTGTGGCCCAATTCATGGTCTAATTTTGAAGTAATTTTTTCCATATGTTCTCAAAAATGTGCAAAAGTATGGTGAACTTCAGTTTTTGTTAGCATTCTCTTTCTCTTTTCCCCTCTCTCTCTCCACACACATCCATAATACATATACACATTGTAATAGATTCTATAAAAATATATATATGTATACATATACATATATTTGTGATCACATATTTATATAGACTGAGTTTATTAATTACACTTTTGAAGTCTTTGCTATCAGTTTGCAACTGTCTGTAACTGCAGTTCCAGGGCATCAGACACCCTCCCACAGACCTATGTGGAGTCAAAACACAAAATGTAGATAAAATAAATTAATTTTTAAAAAAGAGAACTCTTTGCTATCTAGCTTTCTGGGTTTCGTTTTTAAAGATTCAGTCATTAGTTTTGTTTTATGTGTGTGGGTATCTTGTCTGTGTACTATGTATGTGCCTGAACCCTTTGGAAGCCAGAGGAGGGCGTTGGATCCCCTAGAAGTGGGGTTACAGAATGTTGTGGGCTGCCACGCGAGGGCTGGCCATGAACCCTTACCCTCTGGAAGAGCAGCCAGTGTTCTTAGCCACAGGGCCATCTCTCCTGCTACATTATCTGGGTGTCCGTGGAGGCCTTAGAGCCCACCGCAAATGTGGCTAGCTGTGCTTGGAGAGGTGGCTTCGCTCACCTGGTCTTCGAACCTCATTCGCAGTGACGCTCGCTTGGGTCGTTTCACCTGCTGTAAGGCTAAATGCTACTCCATTTGCATGAACACAGCACGTGGGGTGTTTGCATTTGGGGCTCATTTGAATGGGGCTCATTTGAATGGACGTGAGAGTATGGATGTCTGTATGGACTCGTGTTCTCAGCACTCTTGAATGTGTGTCTAAGCATGGACTGCTGGGCTGTGTGGCGAGTGGGCATGGCTCTTTGAGGATGTGCCAAGTGGCTTCCTAAGCTGCTGCTCTACTTCACATCCCTGTCAGCACTAGCATGCCAGTCACTGCAAGGCCTGGCCAACTTTTGCCATTGTCTCTACTGATGACAGCCTCCCGTGGGTACAACGTGCTATAACGTTGTGGTTTTGATTTTTATTTCCCTAAAAAGAAGTAATGTTCCATGTTTTTTATGTGCTTAGTGCCTATGTGTATGTCTCCTTGGGGAAAACGTACATTCAAGCATTTTCCCTTAAACAAACAAACAAAATTTTTAAACAACGGGGGGCTGGAGAGAGGCACAGCAGTTAATGGCGTTTACTGCTCTTCTGGAGAACCTGGGTTCAATTCTCAGCACCCATATGGTAGTTCACAACCTTCCGTAACTGCAGTTACAGGCGATCTGACACCCTCCTCTCACCTCCATGGCTACCAGGCCTGCACGTGGCACATACGTACACGGCAGGCTTTGAACATACCATTGACATAAAATAAATACATATAAAGTAAAAAATGTTCTTGCATTGTTGAGTTGTAAAACTTCTTTAGAGACACAGCTTTAAATTTGTTCTTAGGTTTATTTTATGTGTATGAGTCTTTTGCTTGAATATATACATGTGCACCCCATGTATGCCAGGAGCCCGTGGGGGTCACAAGAGGGCCTTGGATCCTCAGAAGCTGTAATGATGACTGCTTGTCTGATGCCATGTCAGTGCTGCTAACTGACAGGGGTCTTCTGGAAGAGCAGCCAGAGCTCTTAGCCATTGAGCCATCTCTCCTGCCCTGTAGACACACAGTTTATAAATATTTCTGTCATCGGATATCCTTGTACATTCTCGATAGCAGTATCTGCTACTGGGTTTTTATTTTGATAAGGTCCAAGCCATTTTCCCCTCTAGCTAAGCTTGAGCTTATCGCACCGGAAAGTCTCTGCATGCTCAAGGACAGGGGAATTTACTCCCTTGTCATGTCCTTTGTGTTATCATTTTAGCCGCCTGGTGGCTGAAGGTCAAGGTTGATGGCTCCAGAATGCCTTGACCTCCAGGTGAGATAGACTGTGGCTTCGAATGCAAGCTGTAAATCGTTAGGGCCCAGGTCTGTCAGCTCACATTGAGTCTCCTCTCCCCTATGTGGTGCTCAGTAAATCTATGCTGACTGAACAAACGAATCTGGACAGGACAAACTTCATGTTGGCACCTAGTTGATTTAGTGACTCAAAATATTTTCCTACCATGTTCTTCTAATCTCAGTAAAGAAAGATGAAGGGGAACAGCAAGGTGACTCAGTTTTTAAAGGGGTCTGCCGCTGAGCCTGATGACCTGAGTTTGGTCCCTGGAACCCACAGTTGAAGGACAAAACACTACGTAACCCAGACTGGCTTTGTACTTGTAGCAATTTTTCCACCTTAACCTCCTGAGGGCTGGGACTTTATAGGTGCGCTTCAACACCATGTGGGCCTAGTCAGAACAGTGATTTTTATATAAGATAACAAATAAATTTCTTATTGAGTGTATTTCCCCATCTCAGGCTGTTTTACATATGTCTGTATCATATATTTATACGCATATGTTTAAATAGTCTATATTTTGTACAGTGTTGAGTTTTGAGTGTCTCACACAAAAAAAATCCCTGTTTAACTGCAAATATTCAAATTCCACGGTAATGTAAGAGAATAAATATCAAGTTATACAGTAGTGTGCTCTCATTTCTTTTGTATGTTGCATGTGTTTTTTATTTAAATAGCTGTTCTTGCTAAAAAAAAAAAATGCAATAAGTTTCATAAAAAGAAGGTTTGGAAGAATTTGGATTTTTCTGCTTGTTTTCAGGGCTTCTGTTTTCATTTGTTTCTTAAGACAGAGATTTGTTATGTGGCCCACCTGGCCTCCAGCTCCAGATTTTCCAGCCTGTGTTGCCAGAGTTCTGGAATTACAGGTGTGCACTGCCTGGTTATACCATTTATTATTTTAGAAAATATTTATTTTATGTGTCTGAGTGTGTGCCTGCTTGTAGGTATACACACCACTCTAATACAGTGTCTGCAGAGGCCGAAGAGGGGTCAAGGCCCTTGGAGCAGGTGTTGGAGAAGGCCGTGAACCCAGGTCCTTTGCGAGAGTGCTGAGTCCTCTTACCTGCTGACCCATCTCCCAGCCCATAATATTTTTTTTTAGAGCATCTCTCATAATCTAATAGATATTTCAAAGCATCTGTCATCAATTAAGAGTGGTTTTGGTTTTTAGTTGTGAAATGGCCCTGGAGAAATGTGACTAGATGCAACCAGAGCCGTGAACGTTTTAGAACTAGAGGAGGCCTTACAGGCTTCGCTTGACCCCTTTCCTTTACAGATAGAGTGAAAATAGACCCAGAGATGCTGGGTGTCACCAACTCGGACAAGTGCCTAAACCGAAAACACCAAAAAATAAAAAGCAAAGCGCCAACATTTTCAAAGACTAAAATAAATATTTTACAAAGATCCACGGGGGCCCACTTCACATTTAAGCACTACTTATAAATCTCCCACACAAAAGATGACTTTCCTGCTAAAATGTTGGTTGGCCCTGCTGTGAGGACAGTCGTAATACTTCATCACAGTTAATTATAAGAAGCAGTTGAGGATTTGTGAGTCGTGATGACAACCCCATGGTGACTAAAAGGCCAGTCCATAGGCATGCCTATTGTTAATGTTGTTCGTGTCAGAAGAGAAGCCTGAGCCTCATGGCCCAGGGCAGCTGCTTCCTCCTCTTTGCTCTGTCTGCTGAAAAGTAGTCTGAATTCCGGTCGGTAAAGAGGATGCTAATGAGCTGCCAATCCAGCCTGTAAGTTGTTTTGACAGCTGCTCCTGGAGAAAAATACAGAGAGGGTGTTCTGTGTGCCCAGCTCTTCCCATGCAGAGCCTGTCATGCCTTTTTTTTTTTTTTTTTCCTTCATTAGACGCTCTTGGATACGGGATATTCCTCTCCAGTCATACAGCATGAGTGAATGATCTTCTTAGATCAAGAAACCACAGCACTGGGCTGTGAAGTTTCAGTTTTCTCATAAGAGGCCCATTCGGCACGACTGTTTGGGTTTACTGATCCTTACAGATCTTAGATTTCACTCGAATGTGCTCAGCCTTAAAAATAACCAGATGAAGGGCTGGAGAGATGGCTCAGCGGTTAAGAGCACTGTCTGCTCTTCCAGAGTTCAATTCCCAGCACCCATATGTTGGCTCACAGCCATCTATAATGGGATCTGATGCCCTCTTCTGGCGTGCAGGAGGCATATATGCAGAGTGATCGTATGTATAAATAAATGAATCTTAAAAAATAACCAGACAGAACACAGTATCTTTATTATCTTCAGATAACTTCATACATACATACAACGTATCTTGATCATATTTACTCTGTACTTTTCCCCCCAACTCTTCCCAAGTGCATCCCTGTCCCCTCCAAACTTCATGTCCCTTAAAAAAAAATAACCCATAAAGTCCAGTTTGTGCTTCCCATAGATTCACGCATGTGAGGTTATCAGCTGGAGCCTGGTTGGCCCACTAGGGGCCATATCTCAGGAGAAAACTGACCATCCCCCTCCCAGAAGCCACCAGCTGTCAATAACTCCTGAGCTACGGTGGGAGCTCCTAAGCCTCTTTTTCCTCCATGCTGGAATGCTGACTGGCTCCATCTTGTGTTGATCTTGCACAGGCAGCCACAACTGCGCTGAGTTCATGAGTAGTAGTTCTGTCATGTCTTGAAGACACTGTTTCACTCTGATCCTTCTCAATCTCTTATCTCTTACAATTTTTTCATACCCTTTTCTACAATGATCTGTGAGCCTTGCTGGGGGAGGAGGAGAGGGGAGGGATGTGATATAGGGGTCCCATTTGAGCACTCTAGTGACACTTGTTTTCTGTGCTTTAACTGGTTAATTCTGCATTAGTTGCTGTCCACTGCACAAAGAAACTTCTCTGATGAGGTCGGAGAGCAGAACTAATCTGATATGAAGATATGAAGTTAGAGGGCAGTTTGATAATATGCCCATTTAGCAAAATAGTAGGAGCAGTTTTTTCATCCCACCCCTGGGTGCTATTACCTCTCCAGCTATGGGTTCTCGGCTAGATACATAGTAGCAAACATGTATTCGCTCCTATGGATCAGGCCTGAAAGCCAGCTGAAGAGTAATCAGTTACCCCCAAAACATTTCTACCACTGCTGTACCCATGGCATCTACTGCCAGGCCAGTCATTACTGTAGCATACAGAATTCTCAGCTGGGTAAGAATGTTGATTCCTCTCCTACCCAGAGGCTGTATAGCACTCTTTGGTACCCTAAAATCTATCTAGAAGTGAGGACGCTTCTTGGTCTGTATCGGGTAGATTCCTCCATGACTGTGCCAAAAGCATGTGATGTCTTCAGTAATAGAGTTTTACCGCTAAGTGCTGGTGGGTAACTGAGAGCAGGAGCAACAGCCTATATTGTTGGAGGCGGTTCTCCAGGACTCCTCTGACTAACAATTTGAGGAGAGGTATCCCCTACCTGGCCCAGGGCTTTTTATTTAGCAGCCTGGGGCTTCCATGTAGGACAACTCCAATTAAACTCTTGTATAGGTATGTGTATGTGGTGTGTGTGAGTGTGTGTATGTGTATCTATATATGTACACTAAATATAAAATCCTAGGTTTCTATATGCCTCCTCTTCTGTACTCTCCCATCCCTTTCCCCACTTAAACCTCTCTCCCCATTTCTTTTCCATATATATATATATATATATATATATATATATATATATATATATGTCGCCAGGCTGGCCCTGAACTCCTGAGTTCAAATAATCCTCTCAGCCTTTGTAGCTGAGATTACAGGCAAGCACTTCCTTGCCAGGTTCATGACACATTTTTTTCCTTTCTGGAGATTAAACCCAAGGTGCATGCTAATCAAGTACCATGCCAACAAACCCTTAGTTCCTGCAATTATTTTCCCAAAAGCTCTTTGTAGTCTTACAAGATTTGCTTATTCTAGAGTATTCAATGCATAAATACTTGTACAGTGTATAAGCTAACGTATTTGTGATATTACAATTTCATGAAGGGTGACAAAAAAGCAACTTATTGAAGAAAAGGTTGATTTGGGCATATGATTGCTGAGGGTAAGAGCCTGTCATGACAGGAGGCTAGCAGCAAGCAGCAGGCGTGATGGCAGGGGTGGGAAGCTGTGAGCTCACACTCTCAAGCCCAAGCAGCAAGCAGAGAGAGTAAAGCTAGATGTGGTACAAGACTTTTAACCTCAGCGCCTTTTCCCAGTGCATTCTTCCTGAACATCCCCAGACACAGCGCTACCAATTGGAATCAAAGTTCAAAAGTTTGTTTGTTTGTTTGGTTTGGTTTTTTAAGACAGGGTTTCTCTATGTAGCCTTGGCTGTCCTGGACTCATTTTATAGACCAGGCTGGCCTTGAATTCACAGAGATCCGCCTGCCTCTGCCTCCCTGAGTGATAAAATTAAAGGCGTGTACCACCATGCCCAGCAGGACCAAGGTTTTAAATACAAAAACCATGAAGGATGTTTCTTATTCAAACTGCCACCAGGAGGGATTAAAAAAAAAATAAGAAGAAGCCAGGGGTGGTGGCACATTCCTTTAACCTCAGCACTCAGGGAGGCAGAGGCAGGCAATCACTGTGAGTTCGAGGCTAGCCTGGTCTACAGATGGAATCCAGGAGAGCCAAGACTACACAGAGGTACCCTGTCACAAAAACACAAAACAACAGCAACAACAGCAACAAATCTGAAAGAGCTTTTGGGATGAGAAAAATAATAATAATAAAAAAATGGACAATTCTCTTTCATTGGATGAGTCTGGGCTCCATACTCCAGTCATACAGAAACACACCCCAAGGTGAGGCTGGAAAATCAGCATAGTTTTGGGAGCAGCCATGGTCTTTGCAGCCAGCTATTCCTCTGATATAGAAGATATTTTCCTGTTCCCAGTAGAATGTTCAGCAGCCTGCCTGGCTGGGACCGACTAGAAGCCAGACCTGCTCTCTAGTTAATGGTGACGCTGCTACTGCCCTTGTAAAATGTCTCCTGAAGGTAAACAGTCTCACCTAGTTTCACAATTGGCTCACAGGCGCCTGTCAGGGATTACATAAACCCAGCTCTGGGCTTTCAGCGCTGACAGGCACTCCCTTACCTATGGACCCAGAATGGGCCTCATATTGTTGAAATGACTTTTTGTGACAAAGGAATGCAATGCATTCTTATCACGAATGCTTAAGAGTTCGTATTTCTGTTGGTAGTCCAAGAATCTTATAAGGAAATCAGCATTTCAATCGTTTGGGCAGGGTGAAGGAGGAGAGAAACGTGACTTTAAGGCATATTTTTCCCAATGTGGAGGACTGAATCTAAGACCTGCCTCTAGCTAAACCAGCATTCTACTGAGCTACGTACCAGCCTTGGCTGTGGCTAGTTCTTCTGTTCTAGAGACCATATTTCAGTGGCAAGACAGAACATTGTTTTTATTAGTCAACAGTGTCTATGAGGAAGACACGTGTCTCTCACTGAAACACAGTGGAGATGTTATACGGTTGTTATCTTAAGATACCTTTGGGGTATAAGACACTCGTGGGGTTGGCTGCAGCGGACAGTCAGTGCGCAGGCAGCTGCAGGCACAGGCCGTAATGAGACCCACAGAAAGAAGAAATGATGCATGTCGGCTCTACTTCTGGGTTGGAAAATGTCTTCCAACATTCATGTACTCTGTGACCTCAGAACGTGACCTTCTAATAGCATCTTTGCAGGTACGATTTGTTGAGACCATCCTCATGTAGGGTGAGCCTCAAACACAGTGACTGGAATTCTTTCAAAGGGTCCTTTGTGAAGGCAGAGGCTGCTGAAATGATGTTGTCTACAAGCTGAGCAACACAGAGGCAAACCCAGAATTTGGAGAGAGATGTACAATGGGTTATCCCTCTTGATCCCTGAAAAGACCTAACCCTACCCATGGCTGTAGACTGGTGAGAAAATGCCGGTGTATTGTTTTAGCCCACCGACTTTCTAATACTGTGTTGTCTACAAAAGCTACATAACTAAGGAAGATTTCACCCAGAAGCTGGCTTCTAATATAGAAGTGGTGATGAGAAACACCAAACAGCAACAATGCAACCATTCATTTCCGGAGCGTGGGGATCTAGAGACAGCATGATTTCCAGAGCGGGGCCCTGTGTAGAGACGGTTTATGCTGAGGATGTGTGAGAAATGACCAGCAGGGAGAGGCCAGGTTGTCCTGTTTGCAGTCTCCCACCAAACGCAGAGAGCACAGCTTCTAATCCCAGGAATAAAACTCACCTCCCCATGTGACCACCTCAGTGCAGCCTGTGGATTTCTGCACCTGATTTATCTTCTGTTCCCTCCCACACTGCTGCCGTTTCCTGCTGAAATACATTTCACTTCGTCTTTGTTGCCAACGGATATGTTTTATTCATGCCATCGTGGTGGTGTGTTAGTGAATTAATCCTGCCTTCGAGGACGACAGAGATGGAACTTTCCCTTTGTGTTCTTGGGAACAAACCATGAAGGCCTTTGAGCTCTGCACACTGCAGCTTCTGAGAAAGAAGGAAAGACGGCTACTTAGGGGCAGCTATTTGGGAAAGGCTGGACCTCTTACCTCATTCACTAACATGTTTGGCTCAAGGCTGAAAAGGAAAAATGAAGAATACATCATCTGGGTTTCATTCGGGATAAAATAAAGTTATCTTTGCTGCAGCTGTTATTTTATCATTTTGGACTGGTTCTTTTTTAAAAAAAAGTTTATTTCAAAATGTATTTATTATTCATTTGTATCGGTGTTTTGCTTGCATGTATGTCTGTGCGCCAGCTGCATGCCTGGTGCCTGCAGAGGCCATAAGAGGGCATTGGTGCCCCTGGGACTGGAGTTATTGTCAGCTGCCATGTGGGTGGTGGGAATTGAATCCCGGTCTTTGAAAGGAAAGCCAGTGCTCTTAACCACTGAGCCATCTCTCTAGCCCTCTTTTTCTTACTTTTAAAAAGTGCTGTTTTTTTCCTTGGGGGGGGGGGGGGGGAGGGCTGCCTGTGGGGTTGGGTATGGTGGTACAGGCCTATAATTCTAGAGACAGTAGTAGCAGCGGCAGCAGTAGCAGTTAGTAGGTGGCAGTAGTAGTAGTTCAAGGCCATCTCCAGCCACTTAGTAAAGTGAAAGCCAGTCTGAGCAATAGGAGCCTGTCTCAAACTGAACCAAACCAAAGCAAACCAAACAAAAGCAATGCAAACCAAAATAAGACAAACCACTGTAGTAGGCAGGAGGATGGCTCAGTGGGTAAGTACTTGCAGAACAAGAGCGGGGATTAGAATTTGGATCTCCAGTCTACATGTAAATGGCGAGTGAGTGGCAGCCCACCAAAAACCCCAGCCCTCTGGAGTCTGAGACAGGGGACCCCAAGGCTTGCTGCTACCTGTACTCGATGAATAGTTGTAGCTGAATAGTCGGAGCTTCAGGTTCAGAGAGAGACTCTGCCTTAAAGTGGAGAGCAATCAAGAAAGGCACCTCACCTAAGGTCAGCCCCTGGCCTCCACACACACATATGTGCACATATACATGCAAACACACATACACACACTACATACACATACATGTAAAAGACCCCCCTCCCCAAGCTAGCCCTCAAAGAGCACAGCAAAAGCAGGAGGGTGCCGATCCAGTCCTCTAGCCTCCATTCCAGTTTTGCAGAGCTGGGGCAGTGTCTCTCGGTCCCCTGTGCCCTGGGGCACCTTCATGACTGGAAGCAGCATGACAGTGGACACATCCTAGACATTGACACCACACAGCTCCTTGACTCCAACTGTGTGTCAACAGGCAATCTCAGCCTCAGTCTCTGTAAACGGCAGCTGTCAGTGCTGCGGCAAGGCTGAGGTGAGACATAGAGTCAAGAGCAGGGAGGATGCTCAGAACAGGTGACATCCACTCCCTCCGCCTACTGTTCAGATTCCCCACTCTGAGTAAAAAGCTACGTGGTGACGATTGCTACACCTACACCAGTGTCACCATAGTAGCATAAGCTACAGGGTGAGGGATATGCTTTCTCCGGAAATTCGCCCCCTGGAAGGTCCCTTGGAAAAGGTCCCTTGGACTCATCCCACTTGGAAAAGAGACATGTTCTAAGATTTCTACGCTTCTTCAGTTGTGGCTCTGGGGCTGGAATAATGAATTCTTTGATCTTTCTCTGTGACTCCTGAAACAGCACAACTAATTTTATAAAGAAATTTATTATTAGCAGATTGTTAAAGGCTTTAATAAAAATAATATGTAAAAGGAATAAGTTTAAGAAAAGTAATGAATTAGATTTAGTATCAGAAGACATTATAAGAATAGAAAAAGAAATAATGGGCTCCTTCTTAAGAAAAAATAACAGGAGAAGTACAGCTGGCATGAGTTTACCCCTCCCTTTAGCGTCTTGTTCCTAGGGAAGATCATAAATCTTTATCAGGACATAAGGGAGGATGGTTGACCAAGGTGTGTTTAGACTTTGGCAGGTATTCGACTTGGCTCGGAGGACTATTACAGCTCCTGACTTTGCTCTTCACTAGTCAGTGATAATGAAACCATAGTTTGAGGTTTTTGTTTCTTGTTTGCGTTGATCAGAAAGTTTCTAGGCAAAGATTTCTTGTGGGCACTGCCCTATGTTAAAACATAAACTTTGTATCCTTGGTAAAAGTCTGAATGTTCTGGAAAGCATGCCAATTTTAGGGGGCTTCCTTGTGAGATCACTATAAAAATACTAGCTTGACTTCAGTAAAGTTGCAGCAGAGTCAAAACCATCAAGGTGTCTCTGTCTGTCAATTCTTCGCCAAAACCATGTCTTCCTGTCCAAAGCCTGGTTCTCCCTCGGCGATGGGAGCCCGACTGGGCTGGTCCGTGGCAATGATGCAGCAGTTTTCTTATGAGACAAGTGTTTGTCGTACAGCAAGATGCATCTTTCGTCCCCAGAATGTCTAGCTTTGAACTTCATTTATTTTTATCTAAGAAGAATCTCTAATACAAGCTTCCCATCTCTTGGTGGCTCATGTAATTGTTTAAGTTGTCATTCCTTGCTTGGGTGTATGTGTATAGCACAGCTGTTCATAGCGACTACTGGTCTACCTCTCCAGTGTGGCTGTACACACGCATGCGCACCAAAGAGGAGGCGGCTGCTTCCCATGGACCTGAGCAAGTTCAAAACCTGGTCTTGTTTCTCGACTGGGAACTTTCCTCATCCATGTGGGCCTTAGTCCCATAGCTGTACATGAACTCACCATACATGGCGATGAGGGATGTGAGATAATCCATGCGCAATGTCTAGAACAGACCCTGGTACAGAACAAGTACTGTCGTTCAGGGAGTCTTAAGTCCGCTTGCATTGTCACTGATATTCCAATTTAAATT
This sequence comes from Psammomys obesus, assembly GCF_907164565.1. NCBI lineage: Eukaryota > Metazoa > Chordata > Mammalia > Rodentia > Muridae > Psammomys > Psammomys obesus. The sequence continues at coordinate 20,640,360 of NW_026591598.1, read as the reverse complement.
CTTTGATTTTTAACTATAACAATTTTAATCTTGTAAAGGGTAGTTCTGTAGAAATTGTGGTTTTAATTACAACCACATGCTTTTAAAAATATACAATGTCTGGGCTATAGATGACTGCTTTAATACATCCATTTTGAGATTCAGGAAGATGCCCTCCCCCCTTAAAAATTATCTATTTCTGGGTGTGGTGGTGCATGTCGGTAATTCTAGCACTCTGGGAGGCAGAGGTAGGCAGATTTCTAGGTTTTGAGTGAAGTGTGTAGCTTGTGAAATGCCAACCAGTTCTTCAAGGCTGGCATCTTCACATGCTGTGCTCTACCTTCATATTACTTTGTAGGTAGTGAAATTTCTGTTTCCCATGAACACTAATGCATAATGCACAAAACTGACCAGAGCTGAGCCAGATGACTTTTGCAGCATGGAGTTCCGGTCATGTTGCAGATTTTGATAATGACTACATTGTATACTTCCATCTTCTAATAAACAGGCCATGAATTGTGATCAAAGTGTCTCAATTCCTGCTTTCATTCATTAGCAACACATTTCACAATTGCAAAGGAGAAAAACACTAGTATTTAGTATACATTGTAGCTAATTTATCACCAATGAAATTACATTGCAATCTTGATAGCCTTTGTTTTGGATTGAACAGGTAAAGTATAGTATTATTCTGAAAAGTGTCACAGGCTAAAGAATTGAAACAAAATACACAGATCAAAAGTATGCAATGGCTGGTTAGAGGTGGGATTTAGAAATGCCAAAGGTTCACTATCTGACCTCATCTCAATCCCTTGAATTGTCAAGCCTTACTCTATGTGGAATTTCTGTAAATATGACTAAGCAATGAAGAGATTAATTGTGGTTTATCTGGATCTCCTTAATGTAACTGTATGCATTCTTTAAGAAAGAACAGAGGGAAAATTCACTACCTACAAAGGAGAACGTGAAGTGAAGATAGAGAGTGTGAAGATGATGTCCTTGAAGAATTGGGTGGCATGGGCACAAGCCAAGGAATGTTGGCAGTCGCCAGAAGCTGGAAGAAGGAAATAGTCTTCTCTAGAGACCTCAGAGGAAGGAAGTATGGTTCTACTGACACCTTAGCTTTGGCCTGCTGATACTGATTTTGGACTCCTGCCTCCACTTTTGTAAGAGATTAAATTTCTGTTGTTTTAAGACATCAAATCTGAAATAGTGGCCCCAGGGGAAAAACACATCATCGTTTTAGATTAAAGGCAGGAAGGACAGACTTCTTTGTCAGCTTTCTCTTGGAATGGCACCCTCTGGTTTTATCATGTCACTTTTGACTTGACAGTCCCCTATTTTCCTTTTGCATTCTATCTGATGTCAGTGGCATAGAGATTTTCTTCTAAAAATGATGACTTGTGTGGCAGTTTGATGGCAGATGAGGTGGTAGTCTCCTCTTTTCTCCCACAGATACTTCAGATGATTTTGATGCATGGATTAATTGCAAGGCATAAATTAGTTTCAAGGCATAAAACAAGTAAAGAATGTAAAATCCAATGGCAGCCTTATCATAATCAAGTATGTAGAGAAATTTTAATTCAGAACATGGCAGTTCTGGCAAGAGAGCATATCCAAAGATCTTCTAGGTCTATATGATCTGGCTGGAATACAAACACGCCTTTAATCCAGGAGACAGAGGCAAGCAGATCTGAGTTCAAGGCCAGCCTAGTATAGAGCAAGTTTCAGGTAAAGAAAAGCTTAGGTCCAAGCGTGGTGGTACATGCCTTTAATCCCAAACAACGAAGGTAAAGTTAGTTTGTAGAAGAAGGCGCCCATGTTTGAAAATGATGTCTAATGGAGTGGCAGAAAATGTGGCAAAACAAAGAAAGACTAGACAGAACAGAATTTGCCCAACTCTTCTGGAAAGGGAAGCTAAGCACACTGAGAAAGGAGAAGGCTGTTTTACCAGGACAGTAATAGAGAGACAGGTTTCAGAGAAAGAACACAGGTGATGACAGAATGAACCAGAGAATGACAAGGAGCCAAAAGATTAGAAAAGTTTGTTGAAGTTAGTTTGAGGTGAGACAGAGCAATGCAAGGGCTGAGAGAAAAGTCAGATTGAATAAATTAGCTGGGAGAGGAGTTTGAGCCAGAACAGCTGAGTTGAACCAGCCAGGCCAGCGTTCAGAAAGAAGAAAGGGTAAGTTTATTCAGTAGTAAGTCTCAGAGGCTGCAAACATTCTAGGCCTAGGTTAGACTCTACAAAGGCTAGAAGCTTCCAGGATTAGGCCTAGGTTAACAGATAGAATCAGTAAAGCCTCCAAGACAACAATTGAAACAGGTAAATAAAAGTTCTTTTTACAAGTATATGTTCTAGAAACATGGTTCCATATATCTCTTAGGTTTACAAATCTTTAAAAAGCAAGAGAAATAAGTAAGCATTTCCATTTTCAGTGGGCTCTGTGGTGACCATTTTTGAGACTTTGACAACAGTTGACATTATTTTCACTTGTCAATAATATCAATGAGATGATCAGCTACGTCACCAACCTTTTACAGAGCGTACCACGATCCATGTTGATTGACATGTTTTCTAAACTCCACGTACATTTGATGAACTTGCCTATCCTTTCCAAAGTTCTGGAGACATATTTGAACGCAATATATTACCTATTCTTCAGACCAGATCCTTTTCACAGAGGACTAATATGGCCTACTACACTTAGATTTTTTTCATTTCTTCTCAGAAGATAGCTTTATCTTTAAGTACCCACGGATTTGAGTACCATCTAGATGTGACAACTGTAATTTTCATCTCCCCACAACTCCAGATTGATAGGTAATTGTGTTCCCATCAGACCTCTTTCTGGGATGTCAGAAGTGGTCTAGAGTTCAACCCAGCCCATTTCTATCACACACCACTGCTCATTTGTGTGTAAACAAGGAGAACTGTGCTACAGATCCATGGCACTGATGTAGGCCTGTGGCTGGCAGTCTGCACCTGCCTTGCCGCAGTTTCATTTTAGTGCATGTGATTGCACTAGCCCTTTGTACGCAACCTAAGTGGTGTATTTGCCTGACAGAGGTATAATGGCCTTCAGAATGGACTCTTTCTCTCGTTTTGTTTGAAACAAGGTCTCACAGTTGGTCTTGCCTATCCAGGAATTCACTATGTAGACCAGGCTGGCCTCGAAGTCACAGACATCTGCCTGCTTCTGCCTCATGAGTTTTTGGGGGACTAAAGCGTGCCCCACCACGCCCCGGCAGCTCTGATCATTTGAAGGGTGGTGGATTCCTCACCCATAAGACTACAGTGGTCAGGCCGGCCCGGCGATGGCGGCGACCCGGGCTTCTCTTCGAGGTAAAGCTCTGGGGTGAGCGCGGTGGACGAGTGACTGACAGCGAGGACGACAACAGTCCGTCGGGGTCACGCCGCGAAGTCGTCTCGGGGCCCAAGGGGTCGCGAGCCGCGAGCCACGCGCGGGGTCGCGGGAGCCGTGTCGACGTCACTTCCGGCCGGAGCCAAGATGGCGGCGGCGCGGCCGCGGGCGCCAGAGCGACGGCGGCGGCGGCGGCGGCTCTGGGCTCGCTGAGGCGCTGGCACGTCGCGCTCTGGTGAGGAGCGGCGGAGCCGGGACGGGCGGGTGGGCCCCGGGGGGTGACGCTTGGTGTCGGTGAGGAGCGTGGCCGCCGCGGCGGGGGCGGTCGGGCCGGGAGGGGCTGGAGGGGCGGGCTGGCGCGCCCCCTTCCAGCTTCCTCCGACCCGCCGGGACCCGCGGCGAGCCCTCCCCGACGCCTCCCGCCCGGCGGCTCCTGGGACCCTGCGGCCAAGTCTGGGGCCCGTTTTGGGGGGCGGTCGCAGCGGAGTCGGGGTTCGCGGCTGCGGGGTTGGCGGGGACCGCACGTGGGCCCCGGGTGGTCCCCATCCGCGGGGCTGCGCTGCTCTCTGCTCTTTTGTGTCCAGGCTGAGTGTCTGAGTGCATCTGCATCCCCGGCTTGCTTCTGGGTCTCCGTCCAGCCTTTGTGTTTCCCGTGCAGTTTCTGGGCGGTCTAAACCTGCCATCGGTCTCCCCGAACGAACGTTCCCATCGACCCACCGTGGGTGGTGCGTGTGTGCGTGTGTCACAGGTGTGCACTAACATACATATGACTGGTTTGGGGTTAGCCAAAAGATCTGTCTACCGTGTCTCCAAGGGTGACGAGAGAGTCAGGGAATACACGTAACAGGTCCGTGTTGTTCCACGACCCACGCATGAAGCACCAGCCCGCGGCCTGGTACCGTTAGGTCTGGCCTCGAGCTGGGGGAACAATCTCACAGATAACCGGGGAGCCCCGTGGCCTCTTACTAAGCAGCTGGAATATGCACCTGGAGAAATGGGGTTCCCCGCCACCCCCCATGTTTCATGTATTGAAGATTTGGGTGTATTTGACACGTGGACTGCGTTTTGCTGAGTTCCAGTGCCTTGCCCTTAGGGCCCTTTAATCAAACCCTGGAATGTTTGCTTCTAGTACAAAATGTTCCCAGAACATGACTAAAATGTATCTTAAAGTTTTTGTTTGCTTCAGGATTATTGTATAAAGTAATATTTACAGCAAAGAAAACCTCCCAGTGGTTCTTTTGCCTATAGTAGCACAGACAACAGTTCAATTATTCCTGCCCATGGTAGTATTAAAACAAAAAGTTTAAGAAGTTTGCATCCAGATATTAAGAGGAGGAACTGAGAGCCATTATTTTGTTGTTTTCCTATTTTCTGTAGAGTTCTGTTTTTGACATCGCATGCAGGTGTCACCCTCCAAGCTTTCTTATACTTTATTTGGTAAAAATTCTTTTTTATGTGAAATCTTAGCTTAGCTTTGAAGACCTTTATAGATCATTTTATAAGCCCCCTTTATTTCAACCCACAGGAATAGAGCTGTAAATCCATTGTTGGAGGCAACACTCAGTTGCATTTGGTGCTGTTTAGGCCTGTGTGTGTGTGTGTGTGTGTGTGTGTGTGTGTGTGTGTGTGTGTGTCTCTGTTTAAAGCCATTGATGAATTTAGAAAGTTCTTAGAACCAGGATATAATGATAATGCTCAATGAATGTTTGTTCATGGGAGAGTTGGCTTCATTTGTTTTTTTTTTTTAATTTTCTATACAGTGCTCCAGATAATAGGTATAATTTTGCAATAATGTATTGGATCTATGAGCACAAAACAGACAAATAGTCTCACTGCAGGACAGTTGGAAAACAGAGAAAAGCACAAAGAAGGAATAGAAAGCAGCCATAACCTTCCGCCTCCACAGATAGCCATTGTTGACATTGTAGCAGATTGTCTCCGGTCCCTCATGGTGTGCCTGCTTGTCTTTCTTTATACCCACGTGTTTATTTATAGAAGCATTCACTTGCGTGTGCTGTTTTATACAGAATTGATATGATTTGTCTGTACTGGTGTAGCTTGTCTTCCATTATGCTGTTGTAAGTGTCTATGTATGTCTTTGCCTGCTCTTCAATTTGTTGTTTAACGGCTGTCTGATATGTGGATGGGTCATCATTCATCAGCCAATTCCACATTGATCTGTAAAGCTTCTAAAGTCTGACATTTATTTTCATTAAAATTTGTAAGCTTCATCTCTATGATGAATTTAAAAATTCTGTAGTTATCTAAGACGTGAACACTGGAAAATCTGCCTTTTAGGGTCCGACTACACAGTTGTTGTTGTTTTTTACCTACCTTTCTAAGAGGTAACAGTCCATTTCAGCTCCCTGTTCGTCTGAGGTGTCTGTGTAGCTCACATTTATTTGCACACAGCTTCTGTTTCTTTTGATGATTATTTCACATTGGCTATTTATTTATTCATGGGGCTTCCCCCCCCCCCCCCACGCCCAGAATGCTGATATCTTTTCAAGTATAGATCTGACTAAGAAACCTTACAGGGTCTGTTAAATCACAGTTTCCAGAGTAGAAAGCATTGTGGATCATTTGTTATTGTCATGTCTTCTGACTAGCTTATGTTTGTTTTCATACATGGACAGTGGGAGAAACCCCCAACAGCAAATCTGAAGCTTTCACTAGAAAACTCCATAGTGAAAGAATATGTGAACATTGAGGGCCTATGACACACTTCCGTGCAGAGAGCATCTGTAAGGAATTCCGGATGTGAAGGGGATGTTACCTGCTGAGCATGACTTCTGCCCCTGCTGACATGTATTTAGGGCTTCATAAGGTGTATGCTGCCCATCAGCAGTTACAGTGTTTGGTGTGAGGCCTCGTGTCATGTCTAGTGCTTGCCTTTTGAATTTAGAAATTTTAGTTAGAGCTATGGAAAATGTTTTCTTAGAGCAAGTCAGGGAAACCTACAGAGTCTGTTGTTAGGGATAACATTGAGTTCCAGTAAAATATTGTTTCTCAGCTACTGTACTGTTGTCATTTGGACTGGATTAGTCTTTGTTGGAGGTGTTTCTCTTGTCTGTGGCGGAATGCTTAGCTGCTTCCTGCCCCACAAGGTGCCAGTGGTTTCTCCGTCAGCTATGAGAAGCTGTGAAGTCAGCAAAATTGCCAAGCGTCCATTAGGAGGGATAGAATTGTATGATTCTAAACTACCTCATTAAATGAAAGTTCCTTTGTTGGGTGGTTGAATCACAGAAGCAGTTATGGTGTCTCAAAGAACTCTAAGGGTAGATGCTATGATTTAAACCTTGAAGAAGGGAATGAGCCTCCTATCCAGCGTTTGCTTTTGTGATTCTAGAGTAAATAACTTTCTGCAGTTGAACATTGGACTCTTACTGTAGCAAGAGGTATGGCAGTGTGAAATAGCCTGGAGATTATGAAGTTTTCATGACATGTACTCAGCATTCCCAGTATGCAGATTAAATTATTATGACATTTAAATAAATTTACATATAGTTGATCTATGGTGAATAATTAAAGCATTTGGTCCATTATGCTGGACAGCATAGAAATAACTATTTCCTTCCAGAAAATGAGACTTGAAGCAACTCCTTGAAGATTGATGCCTGTGCTTTTCTAAACACTACTTTTTTTTTCTCCTTTTTAAAAAACAGGCAAGCAAGCAAACAAAACAAAACAACAACAATAAAAAACCAAAACCAAACAGACAAAAACCTCCAATCAGACACTCTGGGGTTATGCACAGAAATTTGTCTTAAGGAAAGAAGACTTACTTTTGAAATGCTTCCCTAACTTTAATACATTGCATTTTAAAGATAGTTAATTGATCTTTCTGGAAAATGTATCATTAATGCACTTTCCGCTGTGGGAGAAAATATGTCTCCAAATCTTTATTTGTAATCATTTTAAGTAAAGATCATACCAGCCATGGTTCTTTCTTTATTTTGGCTATGAAATAATATTTGGTCAGTATGCACGATTAAATAAAATGTGAAAAAAATCTGCCATTAGAGCCATATTTCCTATGAGTGTTTTTTTTTTTTTTAATTATTATTGTATGCAAATTGGTGTTTTGCCTTCATATAGGAGGAGTGTGATCCCCTGGGACAGGAATTACAGACAGTTGTGAGCTGCCATGTAGGTGCTGGGAATTGAACTTGGGTCCTCTGGAAGAGCAACCAGGACTCTTAACCTCTGAGCAGTCTCTCTAGCCCCATGAGTGGTTTTCTTAATGACAGGAATTTCTGAATAATTTCAGTGCAATGAATGTATGTGTCATTTAAATTTTTTTTTTCTTAAAAGGAATACTTTTCCTTCTCTAGCCCACCTCCTTGAAGCATGTGTTAGAGTCATTGCCTATAGTAAACCCGGTCACAATAAATACTTATTTCTTTTCTTAATTCTGCATAGTGTTTATTCATGGAATCTTGGTTCATGTCATACCTATCCTGTGTTTCTCATTTACTAGCCCCTTAGAACATGTATTAAAAAAAGTTGTACTAAATCTATCCATATTTTTCAGCTATTTTGGCAAGAAGAATATTTTGTAGCCCTTGCAATAAATCACTTGTTAGGCTTTGTTTTGAAAGAGCTGAGTTACTTCATGCTTATTTCAGCTTGTCTGAAATATGTAAAGCTAAGTGGAGATATTACCTTGATTACTGTGGACAGCCCATCTGGAAATTGGTAAAACCTACATATTTTAGATGTACTTACATGTAGTTTTTCTAAGACTTTATTAAACGCTCATGGAAAATTAATTTAAATGATACTTTCAAAATTTGAAAATAATTGTGAGAGTTCCCTAATCCTGTATATATTTCAGCATGAATCCTGTATATTTCCAAAGGGTTTAGTCAGTCAATGTACATTAAGCTTATTTTGGAGACTATAAAATTGGCCTTCAGTTTGGTTTTCTGAGGCTTAAAGACTTTGCCATAATTCGTCAAGTCCTGGCTTTAAGATACACTTGCAAGTAGAAAGTTTGAAAAAGAAGGCTCTTGGAGGTAAATTGAGATGCTTGATTGTGAAGCTTTGTTTCCATGTCAGAACACATGGAGTTACTGTTTGCATATAGTCCTGTTGTTGCTTAGCAGAACCCTACATCAACGTGCAGAATGACAGGATCACAGGACTACACAGCTTTGTGTGTGTGGTGGTGTGTGTGAGAGGGATGTAGGTAGCATCTCTTCTCACTTAATGTTTGCAAAATGGGGACAAATATTACTTTCTTTTTACTGAGGTATTTTGAGCTAGGTAAAGAACAAGCAAGCAGGGCCAGCAAGATGGCTCAGCATGCTAAGATTCTCCAGGACCTAGCAGTAGGAAAGAGAACACCCAGGAGTAGTCCTTTGACCTGTGATGGACGGACACACACACACACACACACACACACACACACACACACACACACACA
>NW_026591598.1:20614371-20631578 GCF_907164565.1 Psammomys obesus | reverse complement strand
CACACACACACACACACACACACACACACACACACACACACACACACGTACACAATGTGATTTAAGGAAGTGTTTTAAAAATGCAAGCAGTTTAATGTTTCTGAAAAACTATGTTTTTCTTAGATATTTCCAGTGCAGTAGGTCTGGAGAGAGACTATGACTGTTGTTGAAAGGCCTTTGACCTGGATAGAGTGCAGGTGGTGACCACCCCAGGCAGTTCCATGCTTCCCATAGAGTCAAATCCTCCATCTTCTTGCTGTGGATACATTTACCCCCTTGGCAGTCCTCTTTCTTGAGTCATCCTAGTGGCATGAAAAATGTCTGCATCTTCATCTCTGACCTCCAGTACTAGTCTGCGTGGGGGCCAGTTTTCCCCTTTGACTTCCGCAGCTTTCTTTGGGAACGTTTGCCTTCTGAGCATCAGATACCAACATGGAGCCCACCACTTTCCGCTCCAGTTCTGTCCCTGTTCCTGGCTGCTTGTATTTAAATGTCTCTATAGTCGTCCTTGTTATTCACCATCCGCCTCTAGATTGTTTGCATCCATCTCTTCTTGTTTCCTGTTAAGTTGGCCATCACATCCTGCTTGTTCTGCCACTGTAGTGTGGATGCTTTTTTGTTTCATTCCAGTTTTCTTGTGTGGTTTAGTCTCTAATTGCTTATTATCTTGGGGCTTCCTTGTTTAAATTTCCTTAAATATTGGACTTTATTTTGTTTATGGTATGTCCTCAGTCAGGCTTTGTTGCTCCTCCCAGGTGGATAAGACCTTCCAACAGTCTGTCCTGAGACTATCTGTCCTCCAGTAGGTGATGGATCTGCAGTCCCACTTATGACTTCTCCTCCAGACTGACGTCAAGAGCTTGGGAGTCCTACCATGTTGGTTAGTTTTCTGTCAACTTGACTCAAGCTAGGGACATCTGGGAAGAGGGAGCCTCAGTCGAGAAAGTGTCTCTACCAGATTGTCCTGGGGGCATCTTTGTGGAGCATTTTCTTGATTACTAATTGATGTGGGAGGGCCCAGTTCACTGTGGACCATCTCAGCCCTGGACAGGTAGTCCAAGGTGAGCAAGCCAGTAAGTAGCTCGCCTCCACGATCTGTTTTAGTTCCTGTCCTGACTTCCGTCAGTGATGGGCTGTGAGCTGTAAGATAGAATGAATCATTTTCTCCCCAAGTTAGTTATGTCAGCATCAGAAAGCAAACTAGGATACTTATCAAAAGGTCAAGTTCAGATTTAAACTGGAACCCAAAGCTGCCTGGAACTGTCCCCTTCTGTTTTGTTCTTGTGTTCCAGATACCCTTGCATGGAGGGCATCATTTTACTGACCATAGCAGACCAGTATCAAGAGACTTTTTTTCCCCCTTTTTTTGGGGGGGGGGTAGTGGTGGTGATGGAAGGTTTCTCTGTGTAGCCTTGACTGCCTAGACTCACTTTATAGACCAGGCTGACCCTGAACTCAGAGATCCGCCTGCCTCTGCCTTCCTGAGTATTGGGAGTACAGCCGTTTGCCACTGCACCAAGCTTTTTTTCATGGTTTCATCATAAATTCCTAGAAATATACTTTTATGTTGAATTGAGAATTACAAATAAGTTATTCTGAAGAAACGTATTTTTCTTTTTTTATTATTTGTTACATTTTATTAACTCTGTATCCCAGCTGTATCCCTGCTGCCTCATTCCCTCTTAAACCCTCCTTCCCTCCCTCATCTCCTCTTTGCCCCTTTCCTGTATTTTTCTTTAAAAAAAAAAAAAAAAAAAGCTGCTGGATATGGTGGGACATGCCTTTAATCCCTGTGAATTCGAGGCCAGCCTGGTTTACAAAGCAAGTCCAGGATAGCCAAGGCTACACAGAGAAACCCTGTCTTGAAAAACCAACCAACCAAACCAACAACAACAAAACAAAACAAAAAAAACCAAACCCAAACTAAACCAAAACAACAATAACAAACTATCAAATATGTATTTATGGCTTTCTTAAACTTTAGAGCAGTTCATATACTTTACAGAGAGTAGGTATTCCTACTGTTTTAAGTGGTCTTGAGAAGAGTTACACATTTACAGTGTAAACCTCAAACCTCAGATTATACCAGTTAACTCCCACCTCAAAAAGAAAAAGAAAAAACAAAAAACAAAAAAACTCTCACTAAAGTGGTAGGAGAATCTTGTGATGTCCATGTGGCCAGCTCCTTGACCAAGCACAGTGCCAGCGGTGACTGTCAGTTTCGTACAGTTCTCAGGTGCTCACCTGTGGTGTAATGAAGCCCATTGTGGATGTGAGTTACGTACAAGATGAGTTTTCCTGCATTCTGCAATGTGTAGGAAAAAATCTTGAGAGCTACACGAGGCCTCTGCAGCATGACCAGATGAAACTTTTAGGGGTCTTATGGTGAAAATTTGCACTTGTGTGGTATCTCACTGTTTTCATGTTTCTGTAGCTTTCTTTGCCTTTCAGGAAACTCTTAGTAGAAGTCTTGAATAGGTTTCAAAGTTTTACCACAAAAGTATTGCTGTGTTGGGAACTCAGGGAGAAAGCCACTCAAAGCGGTCAGCTAGAACATCATAGGGAAGCTGTAGTGTGTCACAGTGTTTCCCAAAGTATACCCTTTTCCCCCACTTCTTTGCTTGCAACTGTTTATTACAGAGGCCTCTGGCTCTGCTACTCTGTTGATACTGGAACCTCACTGGGACAATGTTCTGTCTGGAATATCCTGTTGCTTTTGGGTCATCTAGATTTTGTAGCTTTGGATGTGTAGGACCGACTCCTTCATGCACTTGTGCAGTTCATTGTAGAGGAATTTTAATTCAGAACATGGCTGCTCTGGCAAGAGATCACATCCCAAGACTTTCTAGGTCTGTGTGATCTGGCTGGTATACAAACAGGGTTTATTCCAGGAGACAGGCAAGCAGATCTGAATTCAAGGCCATCCTGGTCTAGAGCAAAGATCAGATAAAGAAAAGTTTAGGTCTGGGCATGGTGGTTTTAGCCTTTAATCCCAAACAATGAAGGTAAAGTTAGCTTGTAGAAGGAAGCACCTATGTTTGAAAGTGATATTTAATTGAGTGGCAGAAAAATAAAGTGACAAATCAGAGAAGGTGACAGTATAGGATACACCCAACTTTCAGGGGAAGAGAGAGGAAAGGGAAGCTACTTAAGAGGTGATGCGGAGGGAGAGAGGAGGCAGTTTTACTGGGAGAGTTTTACAGAGAGGATGAATGAAAAAACAAGCTAGACACAGGTGGAGACAGAACAAGCCAGAGAATGAGAAGGAGCCAGAAGATTAGAAAAGATTGCTGGAGTTAGTTTGAGGAAAAGTAGAACAATTTAGAGGCCGAGAGAAAAGCCAGATTGAAAAAGTCAGCTTGGAGAGGAGTTTGAGCCAGAACAGCTGAGTTAAACCAGCCAGTCCAGAGCTCAGTAAGAACAAGAAAGGGTGAGCTTATTTAGCAGTAAGTCTCAAAGGCTGAAAACAGAGGCCTAGGTTAGATTGTATGGAGGCTAGAAGCTTCCAGGACTAGGTCTAGATTAACAGACAGAGGAATTAAACCTGCAAGATAACAATGACCTCAGGAGAAGAAAATCTTTTTACAGTTCATCCATGAGGTAGATGTTGGAGTGGGCCAATTCTGAGCTCTGGATCTGTGCCTGAGAGGTATCTGAATTGGTTAGCCCACCAGCTCTCCTGCAACACCAGCTCTACCCTGCTGCCCAGTGAGGTGTGGGATCTAGTCTCCTAGTGTTGCAGCTGGTGAAGGACATGGCCACTTCTCCCACTCTCATGACCCTGGGGCCAGCTCTCCTGCCTGCCATAGATAGTGAGGGACAAGGGAAGGGAGGACGATGTTTTCCCCCATTTGCGCCATCTAGCAGCAGAGAAGAGGTTCTCTAGGGCCAACCAACCTGCAACTCCCACATCCAGAGCTCTACCATGCTTCCTGGGTAATGTGCTGGGCTGGCCAGGGGCAGGGCCAGCTCTCCTGTGATGCCCAGGTGAGGGGTGGGGTCACTTCTGCACAGCCCTCAGACATTAATGTGGCCCTGAGTGGGAACCCAGACCAGGATAATCGGCCTGGCCTTTGGTGGTAACAGACGCATGCTGCTGCTGCAGGCCCACGGACCCGGATGTGGCTCCTGATGGCAGAACAGGCCAGGACCCCACCATGTTCCCAGGTGACATCACTGGCTACCCATTTTAGGCTGTTCCTCACTACCCACAAGTCTCCAGTTCTGCCTCTCTTCATTGTGTTCATCCTTCTGTTTCTTTTTTTTCTCTTCTATTTCTCCACCACTTCCTTGATCCTCTTAGTTGCGTCCAGGGTTCCCGAGTGTCTGGGGTTGTCTCAGGATTCCTACGCCCCACTTGTGCATTATGGGACAGGCAAGGGTCATCTCGTGCATGGTCTGCCCCTCACCCCCTCAAGCCTGCGGAGCACCCCACCGGTGGTCGTGTCAGGCTAGCTCCCTGTCCAGGCCGCATGGCCGCACGGGTCTGGTGGTCATCTCAGGCTCAGTCCTTGCTTGGTTTGCACTAATGGCCTCATTTGAGGGTTGTCCTTCGGGCTCCCTCCTGCCCCAGGGCTTTAGTCCCAGGTGGGGTTCTTCTAGTCTCAGGCTTGCTTCCAGGACTGGGAGCCGTAGGGCCTGTGTGGAGATGTCTCAGGCTTGCTTTTTTCAGGAAGTGCTAGGCTACTAGTCAGTCAGATGTTCGCAGGTCAGAACACTGAGCTGATGGCAGACACAGCCTCTCTCCTCTCTGCCACCTACTGACACACATGGCACACAGCAGCCACACCTGCAGTGCTTCTAGAGGCAGGTTCTTCCTTTTCTAATAATGGCAAGTTTTTATACAACCAACGATATCACAAAGGTTTCTTTTAATTGAAACTTCTTTATGTTAGTGCTGTTTTGCAGAATGTGAAGTTAGCAGTGGGTTGTGGTTGCAGGACTTTGGTTGGGAGTTGCTGTAAGCTTGAATCTACAGTGATCCCCAGCCAGAGCACACGGTTTGAGCAGAAAGCCCGAGTGCTCCTGCCCCATCTCCACGTCTCATGCTAATCCTTACAGCTGTGTGTGTGTGTGTGTATGTTTTTCTTTTCTTTTTGGCATTTAGTCTTTAAAATGAGGAAAGAAAAGTTTTAATTCAAGGATAGGATTATCTCAGCCAGGTAAATTACAGTGATCTTTTTTGCTCTTGGTACAGTGGAAGGAATAGCTACTGCTACAGTGAGAGATAATATATATTGTAGAAAGCTTGAGACTCATGATTTAGCGAATTCCATGTTCAATGAAATATGCCAGAGATACATGATGAAAGGGATAAGGAAAATATTAGTAGATGTGTTTAATATTAGTCAGGCAAATGATAATGTACAATAGTCAACCATTTATTTCTAAGCTTAGCTTTACTGATAGATGCTAGGAACTCATTTTCTCCCCCTTGGCGGTGCTAGGGACTGAACCCATTATTTCATATGTGCTAGGCAAATACTCTTCCACTGAGCTATATCCCCAGCTTGGGAGCAATATTTTGTGATGAATTTCTTATTGTTTTAATTTTTACTTATTTAGTTATTTTGTGTGTGTGTGTGCATGGTTTGCACTCGTTGGTGCAGACAAGTGGGCACAGATGGAGGTCAGAGGACAGCTTTGATGTTGCTCAACTTCTGCCTTGTCTGAGGTAGGGTCTCTACTGCTGTGTAAGCCAGGTTAGCTGTCTTGTGAGCTTCCAGGGACTCAGTCCCTCTTCACTTCCCATCGCTGTGTAGAAGTCCGAGGATTACTACTATTGTGTCTAGCTTTTATATGGGTTCTGGGAATTCAAACTCAGGGCCTCACACTAGCATGACAAATAAGTATTTTACTTACTGAACCATTTCCCTAGCCCACTTTACTTTTGAGAGAAGGTCTCTCACAAAAGGAGCTGATTGACTAGATTAGCTGGCCAGCAAGTACCAAGGATCTCCCTGTTCCGCACTGGCTCCTATGTGTGCTGTGGCACCTGGCTTTTTTAACAAGAGTGCTTGGGATTGAGCTCAGGTCCTCATGCTTAGGAAGCAACAAGCACTTTATCAGTTGAGGTTTTTGCCCAGCATCTTTTGTTTTAAAGCAGCGCCTCTCAACTTTCCGAATGTTGTGACCGTTTAGTGTAGTTCCTCACGTTGTGCTGACCCCAACCATAAAATTATTTTTGCTGCTGCTTCGTAAGTGTAATTGTAATGTCAATATTTGTTTTCTAGTGGTCTTAGGTGACCCTTGTGAAAGGGTTGATCAGCCTCCAAGGAGTTACTTACTACCCACAGGTTGTGAACTGCTGTTTTTGTTTGTTTGTTTGTTTTGTTTTGTTTTTTGTTTTTGTTTTTTGTGAACTGCTGTTTTAAAGTTAAAAAAAAATCTCATTTGGTTGGAAAAACCTTGGGTGCCCACAGTCTTTTTTTTTTTTTTTAATTTATTTTTTTGTTTATTTTATGTACCTTGCTATTTTAACTGCCTGTGAGAGGGCATTAGATCCCTTGGAACCGGAGTTACAGACAGTTGTGAGCTGCCATGTAGGTGCTGGGAATTGAACCTGGGTCCTCTGGAACAGCAGCCAGTGCTCTTAACCACTAAGCCATCTCTCCAGTCCCACCACAGTCTTAAGTGCAGATTTATAGTACTTTCCTATGATATCAACTGGCCTCTTACTTGACATTTTAATATGATAATGTTTAATTGCTTAAGGCCCTTTAGAGCTGAGGGCTGATAACCTCAGAGCTCTCCAACTTACATATTTCAAGCAGAACTCTAATGAGCCCCATTTCCTCATGTGTCTGTAGCTCCAGGATAGAAGGCCTTGGTTTTCAGTCTGTTGCTTGGGAACAGTGTTGTCAGCACCTGTACCAAACCCCTCACTCCCAGGTCCCCATTTTCTAATTTAGGGTTAGAGTTATAGAATACTCTGTGCTGTGCACCTAGGCCCTGGGACAGTTGTGTTGTGTTCTGGCCTATGGGATAGAAGTTAGTTTACTGAGGTGGGAGAACACTTGAAGGTTCTTTGTTAACTGTTCACTGTGCCTCTTCATATGCTGTGTAGGCTGGTGCCTCTGTGGTCTACTTGTCACCTCTGACCTTGGTATTGAGTGGAAGTCATTCTAGGGGGAAGAGACAGAGGTTTCAACTGAGGCCACACCCTGTGAGTCAGCTTTTGCTCAATCTTCCTGCTTTCATGATCTACACACAGACACGCAATTTTCCCTGTTCTTAAAGTGGTGCACATTTCAGTACAGTTCCTGCTGCATTTTATGTAACCTATCATACTGTCTGCACTTTCTTCTCTGTTTTGGAAATGCTGCACAGCTTTTCACATGCTATGCAAACACACTACCAATGATCCACTCATATAATTTGTATCTTTAAGGAAAAGTTGGAGCTTTGGTTTTAGGATGAAACTCGGTAATTTGTGAAATTACATTACTTTGGAAAAAGAAAACAGATATGTTTTTTTCTGAGCTAATTCCTGGGCAGGTGTAGTGCAAGCACTGTTTGTTTTCCAGAGTGTGGCCTGGCAGTACCACCCTCCTGGCAGGTATCCTGACAGACAATTCGATAGTGTTTGTAAATTAATAAAATCTGATCTTGAGGAGCTGATGTGGTTCTAATATTTTCATTTTTAAGTTTCTGGCTTATCAGAGTCTTTTGGTCAGAGTAAGTCACAGTTGGTAAATCTGCATAGCTAAAGGCTTCATCTCCATATTGTTTGCTACTGTGATGCTTATTTGTCTAGATAACTAGTTTGAAATGATTAGACTGTTTTTAGTGTGTAGAGCTATGAGACTCCTTTCACAAAGTGCCTTTCCCTTGTGCGACCTTGTCTGTGTGTATTGCACTTCTGGGCTAGCTCTAACACAGCACACTGCTTCTTTGTGCCTCATCTGTCTATTGCATTTTGTCTAACTCTAGCACAGAACGCTGGTTCCTGTGCTTACATCTGCTTTATTCTTTGCCATGAGCTTCTGGAATCTTACAAGTCAGGTAATTGCCTGCTTGATGTTACAATGTGGGAAAAAAGACTATTAGGCCAGAGAGCTGGCTTAACAAGTAAGGTCATTTGCCACTATCCCAGGTGACTGAAGTTTCTGGAAGAAGAGGATTAACTGACTCCTGCAGTTAACTGACTCCTGCAGGTTGCCCTCTGACCTCTATACACATACAGTGGCAGGCAAACACATACATGCATGCATACATATACACATACATGCAATAAATGAATGTAATTTAAAAATAACAATTCTGAAGTTAATTACAGTATTTTTCAAATAAGAACAAAACATATAATCTGGTCTTAAAAATTTTAACTAAGATGAGTGATTTATGGGTGAATGTATTAAGTATTTTTATTGTTCTTCCTTTCTCCTAGACTTACACCAACATTTAAAAAGATTTTTCTATAGCTTTGTAAAAGTCACAAGTTTGCAGATATGCACAAAGACAGCATAACTGGTCACATCTGTTTGCTTCGTGCTAGTGTGTCCATCCTTAGATTAGTCTGCTTTATTTCACAGGGTGGTGAGTGGTTCCAGGGCTATACACACTCAGGGTCAGGAGAGCACTTACCTCTTAAGTTTTCAGGTCTCTGGAGCAGGTTACCAGTTGTTCAGATTGTTTTGACACTGAGAAACCATTAATTTTTTGTCTGTTTTTTTGGTACTGAATTTTAATAATCAAGTCACCTTTATTAACAACCTAATATTGGTAAGGATGATTTGTTCCAGAATGTAAAAGCAGTATTTTGAAAAATACAGCTAAATGTGGCCAGGTTTGTAGACTTTGCCTAGCACGTCAGAAGCCCTGAGTTTTATCCCTAGCACTCTATAACCTAGGCAGGGCAGCAGCGCCCTCCTATAATCCCAGTACTTGGAAGGCAGAGGTAGGAGGATCAGGACTTTTTTGGTTGTTGTTTTTTAAATAGTGTCTCCTGTAACCTAGGCCAGGCACTATTTAAAAAAAAAAAAAAAAAAGGTTCCTAGATGGTTTAGTGATCAAGATCACTTTTTGCATTTGCAGGGGACCCAGATTTGGCTCCCAATACCCATATAGTGGCTTACAACCATTCCTAACTCCAGTTTTAAGGGATCTGACACTCTTGTGATCTCTGTGGGCACCAGACACCTATATGATGTATATACATATATTTAGAGCATCCATGCACATAAAATACAATAAAATAATTAAATATAAAAAGAAAGTAAGTACATGCATGTGATTAGAGCTTTTGGAAAGTTAAGGTAGAGCTGAAGCTTGGTCTTTTCAAGGATCAATGTTACTTGTGAATAGCTGATGCTTGAGAGTCACAGGCTCAAGCTTACATATCTGTTTACTGTGCTTTTTCTATTTTCAGTATCTACTAGCAGGTAGAAAATTAGAAGCGCTGAATTTTTAGTATTAAAATTCCGAGCACTGGCCTGGAGAGATGGCTCAGCAGTTAAGTGCAGTCCTTCTTGCAAAGGACTGGAGTTTGGTTCCCAGGGCCTACATGGTAGCTAACAACTGACTGTGATTCCACTTGCAGGAAATCCAGAGCTTCTGATCTCTGTGGGCACTGGGAATGCATGTGGCGCACATACACACATGTAGGTGAAACATTGTCACACAAGGTTTCCAGAAAGTAAATCCTAAAAAATTATAAGAAAGCATTGCTCGGATGATTTTGATGATGTGTGAGAAGATTCTTCTCCGTACTGATCGGATCCTTTGTGGATAAACTTTGGCTTTGAGATGCCATTTAGCTAAGTGGGATTGTAGAAGTGGTGCTGACTCAGTCAGTACTCCGTCAGAGTACTGCCAGGACTTTGGGGCTTTTGCGCAGTGCTGCTTTACCCTTAACAAAGCTACTTCAGGGGGCTGGAGAGATGGCTCAGTGGTTAAGAGCACTGTCTGCTCTTCCAAAGGACCTAGGTTCAATTCCCAGCACCCACATGGCAGCTCACAGCTGTCTGTAATGCCAATGCCAAGGGATCTGACACCTTCACCTTAATGCACATTAAAAAAATTAAATAAGTTTATTTAAAAAAAGCTACTTCAGAATAGTGCTTGGAGTTTGTCATTCCTATAGATAGCACATGTAATCCCATTACACTAGTCACGTGATTACTACAGCCCATTATTCTGAGCTCTTGAGCTTGTGTTTGGGAAGGCATGTTTGTTTTGTTTTGTTTTCTTTTTTCTAGTTGTGGAAATGCTCTGCTGGCATTGATGGCCCAAGGCAGTGCTAAATGCCTGTAATGAAAGACACAGTCTCAGGCTAGGGGCTGTTCTGTTCAGTACACAGTGGCACTTGTAGGTACACTGCCCAAGTCTTCTTTTCTGTCATTGTCGTTGTTACAGATAGGGTCTTGCCAGGTTGCTCAAGCTTGCCATGAACTCCTAGACTCAAGACTCCTACCTGGCTTCCTGAGCAGCTAAGGTGACAGGCACACATTACCATACATGGCTGTACTTTACCATACTTTAATAAAGAATTTAACCAACCAACCAACCAACCAACCAGCCATCCAGCCAACTAACCAGCCAACCAGCCAACTAACCAGCCAACCAACCAACTAGGAAGGTGCCTCCATGGATAAAAAGCAATCTCTGTAAAAGTATAGGGGGTAGAGTTCAGATTCCCAGTGGCTTGTCTGTCTGTAATCTCAGTACTCAGGAGGTGGAAGCAGGATCCCAGGGTAAGCCAACTATGTAGATTAGAAAAAGTTGCCATTCATTAAGCTAATGCATCAAAGAATGAAATGTTTTAAGTACTGTACTGTTTTATCTGTCCAGGGTCAGCTAGCAGATAACTCTGCTGTTTGAATTGTGCCTGTGAGTTAGCAACTACAGAGGGTGAGGAAAAGGAAAGAAGAAAAATATGAAATGGACAGGAAAAACTAACTGCAGAGCAGATGGAAGGGGAGGGCAGCACCCCTGGAAGCAGCAGCGTGTCCTCCCGTCTGGGAGGATGGAGACCATATGTAGATTTTGCCTGACCTGCCCTTCATAATTCGTTTCTAATCTGGCAGCTGAAGTTAGAGGCTCTAGTTTTCGGTTTTATCCAGGATTCAGTCACTTCTTCCCCATTTTTCACCCTGCCAAAGAAGCACTCAGCACTGTCGTTTGCCTCTGACACTGCCACCTGCAAACCGTGTCCACCTTGGTGCCCAAGCACCCAGATCTACCTCCTGTAGACTTTCAGCTCATATCCTGGCTTCTCCAAACCTCTTTCTCTTCCCATGCTTTCTCAGGTCAGAGCTCCTTTCCCAATCTCTAGAGCAGCTCTTTGGATTGGCAGGTAAGGAGACGGGTAGCGATTGTGGCCCGTCTTGCCAAATCTCTCATTGCTTTTCTGTATATCACTTTCTCCACGTTTCAGGTCCTTTCTGTATTTGCTCATTGTGGGCCTCTTTCCTAGAGGTCAGGGATCTTCCCTGTTTGTGGCCTATGAGCAGTAGTAACTAACACTTAGGTGGTTAGGGTGAGAAGAGTAACAGGCAAGTGAAGGGACACATTACTCTCATGTTTGGAATGAAGTGCTGCCTACTTTCTGGAATGGAAAATGAAGCCCATTAAGTCCTTTGTCATTGTTTCTCATGACAAAGTACAAGGTCAGAATAGGTAAATCAGAAAGTGGGTTAAGTTGTTGCTGATGCTTCATGCCGAGAAGTAGGAATTGGGGCAGGTGTTGTCACTGCTAAGGTTGTACAGCTCTGAGCCCAGCAGATGTCCTCTTTAAGATTTATTTATTTCATTTTATGTGGATGAGAGTTTTGCCTACATGTGTATATGTATGTGCATGCCTGGTGCCTGCGGAGGTCAGAAGGGAGTGTTAGATTTTTTACAGAAGGTTGTGAATCACTATTGGGTATTGGGAATAGAACCTGAAACCTTTGCAAGAGCAACAAGTGCTCCAGTCCAGTAAATTTATTTATTTATTTTCCTTTTTTGAGACAGGGTTTCTCTGTGTAGCCTTGCTGTCCTGGACTCACCTTTTAAAAAAATTAATTAATTATTTTATTTATTATAATTTATTCACTTTGTATTCCTGCTGTGGCCCCCTCCCTGTCCCCTCCCAGCCCCTACCCTCCCTCTCTCTTCTCCTCCCATGCCCCTTCCCCTAGTCTACTGATATGGGAGGTCCTCCTCCCTTTCCATCTGACCCTAGCCTATCAGGTCTCATCAGGACTGGCTTCATTGTCTTCCTCTATGGCCTGGTAAGGCTGCCCCCTCGGGGAGGTGATCAAAGAGCCAGCCACTGAGTTCATGTCAGAGACAGCCCCTGTTCCCCTTACTAGGGAACCCACTTGGAGACTGACTAGACTCACTTTGTAGACAAGGCTGGCCTCAAGCTCACAGAGACCCTCCTGCCTCTGCTTCCCTGAGTGCTGGGATTACAGGTGTGCACCACTGTAAATACTCCTATACTGTACATTTTAGTTGAGTCAGTTACATGGTATATGCAAAGCTTGCCAAAACTGTTAAATTCCAGTTACACAAACCCAAACAATCAAACAGCAGCATCACACCATTAAGTAATAGTGGGAAGCAGGTTTGTAGCCTATAGCCAAGTGTTCTCAGCCTGCCTGAAGCTGAAGATGCCAGTGCGTCCCTCATAGCAGATTGCCAAAGTAAGTGTGTGAAGGCAGCACAGGCCTGCTGTTCCTGGAAGAAGCTTCATATGTGATGGTTACAGTGATGCTAATGAGTCTCAAGCAAAACAACACTGAGGAAAATGGCGTAGGAATTTCATTCTTCCAGACATCTCAGCAAAATACTGTATTTTACTGCAATGTCTTGTCATTTCCTCAAAGAAGTTCCCATGGCAAAATTTATAACTTCACATATAAAAACTTGAAGATAAGAGAAAGCTGGAGCCTAGGTGTCACACAGGCCTAGAGGAATTGATAGCAGCCAATGAACATTGTATGGGATCAGCTATGCATGTCTAAGAGACCATGGATCTTAGTACCTCTTCATACCACACAGCCACATTCAAATAGGATAACAGATGAAGTCGCAGGCAGTAGGGGCAGTGTGTTCACTGTATTTTATGTATACAGGGGAAGGTCATAGTGAATAATTGTGAGAAAGATGCTCATTGTTAAACTTCAAAGCAGTGATTCTCAACCTGTGGTTCACTACCCCTTGGGAAGGGGTTGGATGACCTTTCACAGGGGTTGCCAAGACCTTGAGAAAACACAGATATTTGCATTACAGTTCATAACAGCAGCAAAATTACAGTTAAAAAGTGGCAACACAAGTAATTTTATGGGTGGGTCACTACAGCATGAGGAACTGTATTAAAGGGTTGCAGCATTAGGAAGGTTGAGAACCACTGCTTTAAAGGTACTGACTCTGTGGGTTGCCGTCAGTTACCTTGACATTTTATCTATGGAATATACTAAGAGTTTATGTTGGCTTAGCCAAAACTGACCTGTGTAATAAGATGGAATGCTGTGGAATACATTCCTTGGGTCTAGTACCCATAAGACTTAGTTCAGATGAGCAAGGCTATATTTAAATATAATACCTTGCTTGTTAAAGGACATCCGTCAGGTGAATATGGTTCAATAGCTCAAGGAAAGAACAGAAAGAAAGCTCCCGTTAGAGAACCAGCTAAGAATGTAGCTCATCAGAGCACTCACTGTTCCTTCTGGTGCGGCAGGCATTTATCCTTCCAGTCTATAGTGTGTGCCATTCCATCACAGGCCTCATGTTATTGATGGTCAGATCAGACAGTTCACATGCAGGCATTGTCTTGTAAGAAATTATGCTTCATGGTATGTGCGCTCACTGGAGATGTTAACAATGCTACAGTAGAGGGTCTACCGAAAGTGGCATGATTTGCGCATAAGAATGGTAGAAACTCACTGGAGGCAGACATTGTATCTTTATATATTTTTAATTTAGTTTATAAATTCTTAATTATTACTATTGTTTTGGATACTGTGCCATGTAGCTCAGGATAACCTTGGACTCCTGATTTTCAAACTACCTTCACTTTTCAAATGCCAGGATTACAGGCATGAATTTTTCATGCCTGCAAGGGTATACTTTATATAGAAAGGGCTGCCTGCATTTTTTTGTTTGTTTGTTTGTTTTGTTAAAGATCAGCTCAGGCTGCCTTGACCTCTGAATTTTCCTGTCTCTACCTAAGTGCTAGAATAACAATGTGATGCCACACCTGGCTAGTAGATTATTAGTTAGAAGTGAATATAGTCACACAACAAGTAAGGCTGTGTTCTGACAATGTATCATTGGGCAGTTTTACTTCTAAATGTCACAAAATGTAGTGGTACACTGTTGCTGAGACCAATGCTACACCTGAGACAACGCAACAATCTTAGGATCCTCATTGTATGTGTGGTCAGTTGATTACACTATTACGAGGTCTGTGACTGCATGCCATATGTATTTACAGGGAGAACTGTTGTTGTCATGCCCTTCACTATGCCATATGTAACACTTTAGAGATAGAATTGTAGCTCTTTGCAGGCCTCTTTTAAAAGCCTTTGCATGGTACTGTCTGCTTTTTATTCTTCCCTTTGAAGAGAATTTCAGGTGGCCCTTTTTAGTCAGTGGCCCTTTTTGCTTCAGGAGCTTGAAAAACAGAGTAATGGAGTCTAATTGTGTTTGCATGCAGCAAATATTGATGGCAAAAGAAGGATGCCTGTGTCGTATACCACTACACCACTTACTCCTCGTGTTTCTGACTTTTTGTTTTTGTTTTTCCAAGACAGATTTCCTTCCTTCTTCCCTCCCTTCCTCCCTTACCTTCCTCCCTCCCTCCCTCACCTTCCTCCCTTCCTCTCTCCCTCCTTCCTTCCTTCCTTTTTCTCTCTTTCTAATAAAAAATATGATGTCTTTCTGATGCGTCTGCCATGATTATAGAGTACGGTGAAGCTGTAAAAAGGTTTAGTGAGAAATGTATTTATTGTTATAAAAATGAATCTGAGAAGTTAGTTGTCAGTGTGGACTGAGGTTGACTGGTACAGGTTGCTTTCTGAATAGCCGTTGCAGCACACCCTGTAGCTCATATGTGGTTTTAAGTCACTGTAAACTTATAGGCAGGTGCATATTACAATTGTCTGTTTTTCTTTTTAGGGTTCATGTAATCAAAGAAGTTTCTTTGTTGTGTGTATCTTTACAGAATACAACAGGAATTGAAAATGCATCAGGTGAGTTTAAAAATAATTTATACAAATTCATGACCTAGATGTTAGGCAAGCTATTGATTTTTAAAGATAGCAGCACACACATACACCCTCATTCCTTCCTCTTAGTTGTTTGCTTTTGTTTTTTTTTTTTTTTAAGATTTATTTATTTATTATATTTATAGTGTTCTGTACTGCATGTATGCCTGAAGGCCAGAAGAGAGCACCAGATCTCATTATAGATGGTTGTGAGCCACCATGTGGTTGCTGGGAATTGAACTCAGGACCTTTGGAAGAGCAGACAGTGCTCTTAACCGCTGAGCCATCTCTCCAGCCCTGCTTTTATTTCTTAACACCATTATTCGTCCATTGTTGTCATGTGTGAGTTTGTGTGTGGTGTGGCATGTGCATTGCTTGCTGTGGGTTCGTGTTTCCGTGGCTCCTTAGGGAGACTAACTCTTAGGAATTTTAGCTCAGACTTTTTTAACCTGCCACACTCAGTGGTAGGGTTGTTTGTGTTTCTTTGGTGAGTATAAAGTTTTTGTTTTCTGAACTTTTTGTTTTGTAATTTTCTGAGATTGAAAGTCATTTTAGAGACCACTACTGATCAAACAGAAACTTTCTAGTATCTTGTCTTTGAAAAGTTCTTTGTATAAAATATGGAATGCAAATGCAAAATATAGGATGTTTTTCTCTTGCTGGAGGCTATGCAATTACTGGGAGATTAAACTATTCTGCTATGGGATATTTCTGTAACCTTAAGGGTATTCTGATAAGTAGTCTTAGCTATGTGATTTTAATGCATTCTAGAGCAATACTTGTATTTTTTGTCTCATTCTCACAGTTACATTTCTGGATGTCAGAAATTTTTCATAAGCATGCCTTTAATCCTTGCACTTGGAAGGTAGAGGCCAGTGGATTTCTGTGAGTTTGAGGCCATCCTGTTCCAAAGAGCTAGCTCCAGGGCAACTAGAGCTATCGAATAGAGATAACTTGTCTTAAAAAAAAAAATATATATATATATATATATATAATATAATATAATATATAAAAATATATATATTATAACATATATATTATATATTATATATATATATTAGCAACATTCTCCTAAATTTTTATAAGCAATTTTTTAAAGATAAAACACAAAAATGTGAAGTATGTAATTTTTTTAACTTCATAGCTTAAAACTCTTAAGATGTGAAAGCATTTTGTATCTTATCAATTGAAACTTTAGATAGTTTTTTTTTTTTTTATCATTTCCAGGTGTTTCTAACTAGAAACCACAAGTTTAATTTCGTGAGGTGATGAAGTTTAATAAATTCTGTGCCATGTTGCACTGAGAGAGATGAAATTGTTGGGGTCGATTGTTTTGATTTTCTTTTCATTGCTTTCATGATCAGAAATATGTTTATTTTAATACTTAGGACTATACCTCATAAACACGAGTCTGGCGAGCACATGGTCTCCATTACATACAGTAATAGTTGAAGATTTACTGACATGCTTTTGAAGGCAGGTTATATTTGAGATGGTGAGGGGGTAGGGAAAAAGCAGAATGGATTCTTGGTCATCATCCATCAGAGGTATATTTATGTATGCATTTCATTTATTCTCCCAATTTAAGATTGATTTTTAATGTGAACCTGGCCACTCAAAGGCTTTGGCTTTTCTGCAGTCTGGGGTCTGTTTGAGTAGTCAGTTCTGGGCTAGGCTAGAGCGATGGTGACTTCATAAACTGGGATTTGAGTGTGGACTTTGTTCTTACTGTGTTGTTCTGTGTTCATTTATCTGAGGAGCTGACAGTTAAGCTTAGGCTTAATCATGCATTCATTCTCATGCCCTACCGAGTTAGTAAGATTTCAGGTATGTTTAGACCTTATTATTATTTTCTGATTCGTTATGCTTTTTCTTTAATATCCCAATTGTGTCAAACAAAGTATTCGTTCTATTCTATTCTATTCTATTCTATTCTATTCTATTCTATTCTATTCTATTCTATTCTATTCTATTCTATTCTATTCTATTCTATTCTATTCTATTCTATTCTAT